>NC_056704.1:24268117-24473117 GCF_018831695.1 Puntigrus tetrazona
TCAAGGTGAAGACCCAACTCTGTGTATGCGAAACTCATTTTATTGGACTGTCCAGCTTTTATCGCTTGTGGAAATTTATGTAGAAAGCTTCACTTAAAATCACTTAGTAAGAAAACTGTGGTCACATGTAAATGCAAAACGTTCTTTTTTGCTGTATTTTTCTTTTTGTTTGGTTTTTAGTTGAGTTTAAGTGGATTTAAGCTTACTTTTCATTATTAAACAGTGCTTATAATATACGTTTAATTTAATACATAGTTTTACCACAGTAGACGTCAGAAGCATTGATCATTTTGAAAGCAGTATTGCATAGGAGACGAAGAAACAAGCGCTAATTGATTTCGAATGCACACCTTTGCCTGGGGACATTCATTCATAGTTTTGCATTTCACTCCGTTAACTAATAATGCAGACTTTTTTTTTCTTCTCACATTTCGTTTGCGCATCTCCAGTAGAGTCGCATTTCATGATTTGAGCATGGTTATATTTTCACCCAGCTGAGGATATGTCAGGAAACTCAATATTTCTCTCTCAACTCTAATAAGGAATTCCTTGCTGTTATTACTAGAACAGATTGACGGCCCCGGATCGTAAATTAAAGATATTTGCTTTAATAACTGTCCCTTTGAAACTACCCACTCAATAAGCGCAAGTAATAATATGATATCAATCCTGGAAGACGTTTACGAGCAGGCATCCTTCGCTAAAGGAGACGAGGCGAGAGATCTATTGTGAGAGATGGGATTGTGGATTTCTCGGGTTGTTGGTTCCCTCCCTCTCTATATTAGTTTCCACTACACCTCACCCCAAATGTGTTAAAGTTCTGCTAGTTACCCACAATAGGTAGTCGGGCCCAAGTGAAATCGAATATTTTACTTTTTACTTGAGCAGCTTTTATAATGAATTCTATCAGTCCTCCATGTAGGCAGTTTATAGCATGCAATGCCTTATTGTACATAATTCGTCCGTACACTTTGTCAAAGAAGAAATCTTAATTGTTTTTAGTGAGTAAAACCATATAATTAGATATATTTTATTGAATTAATTTTTTTGGTAATGTTGCACTAGAATGTCGACCCGGGTCCCGTTTACGCCAGTGCGTTTTCGTTTCAAAACGTGTAACTTTCACCGTGGTTACCCGTACAGTTTACACTACTTCTGCTGTTTTGACCCTCGAAAACAGACTACTGAAAATGCTGCAGCCCCGCGTTTTAGTTTGAAAACTCTAGGTTTGTGTTTCAGTGGAGATCATTTTTGAAACGCAATGGAAACACAAGGAGGATAGTTTTCGCACTATTGTAAATAGGGGCCTTATATAATGAAATATAATTTATTTGATATCATTTTAATTAAATTTCTGGCCCGTTTTTGAAAGGTTATGTTGACTTAAATTGAAAATATAATTAAGAATGCTGTCAAACAATTATTTGCAAAAAGTTTTAGTTTACATAATATATGTTTGTGTACTGTGTATATTTATTAGGTATATATACATGCACTCACATACAGCATATATTTACAAATATTTACATGCATATAAATATATTTTATATTATATTATATATAAATATACTTAACATATAGATATATTTTTATTAAATATATACATGCAAGTATTTGTATTTATATACACACACACACACATATATTACGTAAACAAAAATGTGTATTTTGGATGATATTAGTTGTTTGAGAGCACTAAAAATTACAATTACAGTTAATATTACATTTACAATTTATTTTATTTCATTTTATTTTAATTCATTTAATTTTCTGGTTAACGCTTGACATGTCAAACTAGAATGCTGTCACGTCTCTGGACTATGTTCCTGTTTTTGTCTCGTACCATGTGCTCTCTGTACCCTGCCTTTTAGTTAGTGCTAATTGTATTATTGTCTTCAGCCGTGTCTTGTTAATTTAGTGATTTACCTTGTGTATTTAAGTCCTGTGTTTTGAGTTCACGTTTGTCCGATCGTCGATGTCCCTACGTGGTTTATGTTCTGCCTGCCTGCTTGTATATATTTATTTTTCCCGTTAAGAAGATTAAACCTGTTTAAGTTTACTTCTCTTCTCGAGTGCTCCTTCCTGCATCAAACCACCAAACGTGACAAATGCATAATTAAATTGAGGCCACTGAATTTAGGAAACAGGTTTACAACAGTAGTATTACCACCAAATTTAGCAATATCAACCTTTTCAGTTTTGATTCTACGTAATATATAGTTTTCTGTATTTGCGTCACAATATGCCATAAAATTGTAACCCCTGTCTGCAGAATCTTACACAGTTCTCTCAGTTTGCTGAGAAAACATCTGTATGCTAAGGTACTCCTAAATAGAGCGGATATACAGTACCCATTTCAATTTTAAATGTCTTTCTCTTTCCAAGAAATGAACCCAAAATACTGATGACTCATCTTGTACACTGCAATTACATTTTACCCAGCATACGGCGGTCTTTAGAGTCAGAGTTGCTTATAAATGTGAATTACCATAAATATACATAATAGCACATGTTAGAATAACAACATTGCCTAAAAGAGTCTGACCAATTTCTTGTTGAACAGTCTGCAAGCTCCCAGCACGCTTTACTGCATGTGATTATTGTTGTGCCGTTTGCTTGAATTTTTATTTTTTTTCACCTTGCTGCAGTCTTGGTGTTCCTGAGTGAGTCTAATATTTCAACTGGACGCATATCAGTTTTGCAGTGATTAATTGAGCATTAATATCGTACATGCAGTCTAATCCCTGTCTGGTGACCCACAGTGACCAGAGATACTACTAGAAAAGCGATGCTGGTTAATTATGCAAAACAAAATGTTCAGTGCCAGGGAGCGATGCGGTGTTCTCAAATGTGAATTAATTATGACCAGCAGCTACCATACAGTAGGTTAATGACTCTTGAACAGACCTCAGTTAAAGTAATTTAGACTATTAAGAATTCATAATTGTAATATTTCACCTCTGGCTGGCGGCAGCTTTGCTCAACACTCATTGTAATTTGGCCGATTAACAATTAGTACTTGCAATACTTCACCTTGACCCGAAATGCCGTAGTTGAACAAGTCATGGAAGGTTTTATCATGGTTTGGTGGACCCTATGTGTTTGTTATGTGAGATTTAATAACTTGCATTTTTAAAATATACCTGTGTAATTACATCTGTAATTGAACGTCATTATTTAACGACAGCACTTTACAGTGAAGTCTCATTTGTTAACATTAGTCGATGTATTAATAACCATAAATAAGCAATGAACAATACATTTATTACAGTGTTTATTCATCTTTGTTCAGGTTAGTTAATAATAATACAGCCATTCATTGATAGTTCATGTTAGTTCACAGTGCATTAACAATAATGCATTAGTAAATGCTAAAATTAAGTAAGATTAATAAATGATTCATAAATAAATTCATTAATACATTTCAAGTTTTCTATTTGCTATCTATAAAAACAAATGCAATTCATACTTCAAGTCTAAAAGTAGCATTCGATAAATTTGGTCGCAGTTTATATTAGGTGGACTTAACTACTGTGAACTTACATTTAAATTAATATTTTGATGTAATGCTTATGTTTTAACATCGTACTTACATTTTCAAAATACGTATACGTAACTACATTTGTAATTATTTTCTGTAATTTTACATTTACATTTAAACTGTTGATCCGTCTCTTACACTTTAACCATCTTAAACCAACCCATACCACCAAACCTGACCATAATCTTACCCGTAGCAGTAAAAGTTTTTTGTAATACAATATGAACACATTACAGTGTACTTATTTTTTGATGCAGTTACATAATAGTCAGCTAATACAAAGTGTGACCAAAACTCGTTTAATACAGGCCAGGTAATGTTGTATCTGAATCGTGCACTATATTTTAAGCCATTCTGGATGCGAGCGAGTTTGTTTATTTCAGTTCATGGGCTGTTTCCTTTCCGCCTCAGTCTGTAGACGACAGCACAGGAAGCTGATTGGTGTTGTTTGTTACCACGGCAGCATGTGTGATGACATCTCCCCTGTCAGTCATGTTTTGCAGGCTCAGAGGAGCGGGTATGTGTTTGTGTGTATGTGTGCATACGTGAGATATAAAACACTACTGACACTTTGAGGGTGGGGACAGAGTGCTATTTAGAGCAAACATGACTGTAGTGAGAGAGAGTGAACAATCAGTACTGATTTCTCTGCTGTTGGACTAAATATGGCTCTAAAATGACAAAAAGAACTATAAAAGTTGTCCATTTAAGTACCATTTGTGCATATGTGTTTTCTTCGATATGTTATATCATAATTTCATTTATTTTATTAACTTTGGACTGCATGGCTAGAATTCAACAAACTGTAATATTAAACCTCAGCCTTTATGAAGAACGTGTTTACGTTTCACACTGCCATTTTTTTTCTCTCATTATTTTCCAATAGTGTCAGGCGCTGTGATGCCAATGCTATTCAGGAAAGCTTCTGACCTTGGATGCTCTTCTAATGGATGGTGAAAGTAACTAAATATTGAAGCTATCGTCTTGAAAGCAAGACAAAACAAGAACACCCAGACAGGCAGGTGCAATAAAAGTCTCAGAAGTGAGAAAAGTTGAATTCTCCCTGAATAAACTATGGAGCGGCCAGGGCTGCTATATATATTTTAAAATGTATATTTAAGCACTAATGGTAAAGAGTAAACTGTTCCTGTGAACTTTGTATTACAGCACCTCTAGTAACTCATGACTAACTGCCACCTTAGGATGACAATACTTCATATTTCATATTTGCAATCACTTCGGGTAGAACTATCTTCTAAATGAGTAAATGGTGTATTACCAATATAATTGCCTGTTGCTATTTGGCCGTTATGAAATTATTAATACGTAGCTATGCCTACTTGGGTGATAAACAGAAACGTAAGCAACATCCTTTTCTATTTTAAAGTATTTTTTTATTTGTAAATGATTATTTATAAATATTTATTAAAAATAGATGTATAAATTATTTATTTATTAAGTATATATTACATTTAATTTAGGTTCAGCATAAACAAATTTATTCAAGGAAATATTACTTTAAGTTAATTCAAGTTCAGCAGTCTGAAATATAATGAGAAACATAATTAATTATAATACAATTTCAAATGTTTTATCCTGCATGTCATACAGTGTTCCCACAGACACTTCAGACAAGTTATTATTTAACAAACCAAGTGTCAAAAAAACAAAAAAAACACAAAAAAGCATTGAAGTTTGGTTTGATATCTTAGCGCAAGGAAATTAATACATTCCAAGTTTTCATTGTATAAATTGAAATTATAGTGGCCACCATTCATTTTGCTAGATTGCTAGTAATTTGACACTGAAAGGACCGTATGAAATAGCTCCTAGCCATAATTAAACAATCCAGTTATTATAAATTCAAAATTACATCTGTAAAAGAACATTCTGCCATTCATGGATTGAAAGTTGCGCAATCCCGACTCTTTCCGTCTTTTCCGGACTTAGTGCCATTTCTGTAATGCTGTAATAGCAGTATTCCTCACCTTTACTTTCATTCACCATTTGCCAAGTGCGTGTCAAACGGTGACAGCAACTCTATTAGTTTCATGGTGTTGCTCTTTTTCACAACAACTGAAATGTAATAACATTCAGAGACCATTGACTGAGATAGGTGCGTGATTCCTCAAGGGAGGACCATTGATCAGGGCCAGCCATTAATGGTGCAATGTAGAGATGGATGGTGTTGGACGGAGGTTCATTTGAGCCCTTGGCCGATGCGTTCTGAATCTGTCAGCTACAGCAATCTGTCACCAAACCTTTGGCTTGACCACTACGTGCACCGTGGTGTCTGGGAACGGAGACAGCAGGGGAAGGAAAGGAAGCCAGGGAGATCTTTCAAATGGATATTGCTATGATGAATGATATTTACAGAGAGAGAATGGTAAGCAATGATCTGTGGAGTATTTTGGAATCACTATCCCTGCCTCATTAAGCGGTGCGGTTACGTGTTGACCCAGATTGCGAATGTGATGTTTCTCACACTGTTTAAGCATTCATGTAAATACAGATTTGTTGATTATCGCATTATGGTGCATCTCGCATATTAAGAAGAGATCACTAATTTGTTTTTAAAGAGAAACAATGCCAACGGAAAACTCCGGTTGTGTTAAATGATAATGATGCCACTGGTGATGTCTCGAGGCATCATCGGCCAAGATGGATTTATTAATAATGTTGACTTGTGCTTAAAGGGGTGTAACGTTTGTTTGCAGAACACTGTCTTGGAAACGACTGTACCTTGAATTTGTTATTCGCAAAAATGTTTCAAATATTTGTTGACCCTCACAACATAGAGGGTCAGTCGAAGACCAGAAAAAAGAAGAAAAACTGGAAAATGTGTAATGCAGATTTTAATCTGTCAATTCTACAATTTTGTGTTAGGTTTTTATATTATTTAAAAATAGAAAATAAAAGCATTTGCAGTACTAATAAATATTCTGATCTTACTGTATGTTGTAAACATTATTTTTTTACATTTCTGTGTGACAATTTATATAGTGAAATCCTTCATTTTATATATTATTATATTTTATTAGTATGTCAAGTAATATATTCATTGTATATAATATATAAATATTATTACATAAATTGTATTATTATTAGATATTTTCCCCCTCAAATATGAAATTATGTATTTTGTAATTGATTTAAAAAAATGCTTTTTAACAAAAATCATGGCATTTTGCATAATTATATATATATATATATATATATATATATATATATATATATATATATATATATATATAAAACACATTTATATAAATATATATATATATATATAAATAACTTTTTATTATGCATATTTTATATGCCAATATTCATATTTACATCATTTAATAAATGTATTATACATTTACATTCACAAATTGTTTTAAATTACATTTTATATATTAAATAATGAATCATATATTGAATAATATGATACATGTTAAATCTCACCTGTGAGAACGAAAAAATATCAAAATTTGGCGTAACATAGCTAAAGGCTCCCAGACTAGACAGCTAATATACAGTACAGTACAGTTCCTACCATCAAAAGCAAACGGTTATCATTTTCAGGTACTCGTGTGTATTTCTATTGTGCGTTTTTCAATTTCTGTTTACACCAGCATGAGGTTCTGGACCTCTGCCCAGACTCGCTCCTGTTTTGGGAGTGTTGACTTCATATTAGCCTTCGCTAACCACTGAGGTGCTTTAGCAGTGTTTGTGTGCTGTTGTTGTTTTTCTGCAGAACCTGAACGGTCGTATCTCACAGGCGCAAATTTGCTGTCATCGCCCGAGCCTGGGCTTTCCACGGCTCGCTGGTTATCAGAGTGCGTCTTCTGTCAAGGAAAAACACAGTGTATTTGTGTCAAAGATCTGACCCGGTAAAGAACATTTGATGTGACATCTATTCATTTAGACTTTTTAGAGCCCTTCCCTGCTCCCAAACACCTCTGATCAGGTAACCAGTGTGGCATCGAGACGCAGCGTTTGATCTTCCATTTCTGCAGGCCGCAGATGGCTAGCTCTGCTATCGCCTCATAACAATTTCATAAGTGACTTGCTGTAAATTGCCATGGCGATGGTATGGTAATTGGGTTGCCACTCTGCTTCGCTTTCTCTCTCTGGTCAAAGAAAAAAAAGGGAGAGAAGCATTTCTCTTTCTTTTCGCTGCATTCACACTGAGTAATAAGTGTTAGGACAGACGGAGTGAAAGTGAGCTTGATCACAGAGCGTAGGAAAAAGAGCGCACTCATTTCCTGCTGCGCAACTTGGAGAATGTGCTAGTAATGTGCCGCTCCTTGTATTTTACTGAACGGCCTTTTCCGTACTGACCACCATAATCTTCTACAAATGTAGCTTCTCTTTTTTTATTGGTTGTGGAAGTTTGATGCTTCCATGGAGCTTCGAGCTACAATTAAGTCTACAGGCATAGGTTGGATGCATGGAAAATGTATTCTCAAAAAAAAAATATATATATACAGTATGTATATATGTGCGTGTATGTATGAACTACTGTTGAAAATATCTTTTTAAGGAACAATGGAAAACTAATTTATTGCAACCAGTTTAATTTCATTTAATTAAATCTTTGCGTTATCTATGTGAAGAGTTCATTTGCAAAAATCTATTTTTATTGCACATTCCAAGTAATATCAATCAAACTGCATTTGGGTTAAATTTGATTAAGTAATTGAACTTAAACAAATACAGGTAATTTACAAGGTTTTTTTTGGCATATTAAACGTTTTTTCTTTTATAGCAAAAGCAGATTACTTCAACATTTCACGTTTTAGAGTTAAAAAAAACACAAACATACAAAGATTACAATCTTTGTAATCTCAGATGACAATATAAATGCCTGTCAAAGGTTGTTATTGTGATCATAGACTGTATGGATGAGTTAGCAGCAACACACAGAGCTTTTCCCTCACCATTGTAACACGCTGCTTTTTCAAGGTTCAGTGAAAACGTTTCAGCTTTTATTTTTCCTTTTACGCCCCGAAGATATCACAGGTTCATCAAGCTCATCTAAATTATCCTTCCTCGATCACTTTTAGTCAGCCTCGACTCTCAGCTAGATAAAACGTGTTTAGGGTTTAGATTGCGCTGTATGTGGAGAATTATTCACGTCAATCAGCTCTTTTTTGGAAAGTGGCGTTTATTGTATTTTGCAAATAAAATGTATTTATGTATGTTCAGCGGGAAATAGGCATGTTCACATTGCTTAAATTACTTAAAAATGCATATAGTTAACAGGTAAATAAAGTCCAAACACAAATACATTTTTTACTTAAGAAAGTGTAACCATTTATTCTATAGGTGATAATTATGTAGTTATTATACAGTAATTAATAATACTAATACTAATAGTAATAATAATAATACATGTGATTTTCTTTCTAGTTAATTACTATTTTAATCTTATATTTGTGTACAAATACTTTGATTTTTATTATTGTGATGCAGCGCATTTGACATGTTAAAATGTGGCTTCTGTGTTCTTTTTAGATTGTTCTCTTTTTTTTTTAAGCTGAGGTGTTCTGTGGATGTGCCCGTGTGCTCTGGTCAGTGCACCATTAATGAATACTTCATGATGTTATTTAACTCTCGGATGACTAAATCAATATCACCCTTCCTTCTTCATTGAGCATAGAACATTCATGGAGGAACAGATGGTTCTTTACAGCTGTGAAGAGTCAGTCCGTCTTGAACATATCAGACTCCGTACATCATGCAACGCACACACACACACGCACAAACACACACACACACACCATCTCTGCTCCATTGAACCGGTGAGGCTGATATTGTCTGTCAAGCGCCTTGGGTTGGAGAGACAACCAAGACTCTGGCGATGTGTGTTTGGTTCCAGAATGAACCTACCGACTTCATGAATGCTTTAATGAATGTTGAAAAGCATGTTGCATTAGGCATGTTGCAAACCTGCATCTTCCAAGTCAGTATTTGGATGCTTGGATCTTAATTCAGAATATCAGTACATATGCAGAACACTAAATGACATAATGCAATGACATTTAATGTTTTGTGATACCCGATCAAATCCGGTCTTCGATGGTTTATATTGGTAAAACAGACACTGTCACTAGTTATTAGCTTTGAGGCGGCAAACAGAGCTTTGCGTTGAATCGTATGAGACGAGTTAACATATACGCAGAGGCTGTGTTATTGCTCGTGAGTAATTGTTGCCTGTCACATGAAACGAAAGCAGAGTGTACCGTTAAGGACATCCCTTTATGCTTTTGTTTAGCATGGCAACATAATAGCTGTTTTGATGTGTCCTCGGCTAATGACGGTTTAATCATTTGTTTACTACGAGGTATGTGGTGATATTTAGTCATCCTTCGCTTTAGCGGTTAAGCACCTCGCTCTTATTTTTTTCATCCGGCGTCTCCATCACAGTGTTTCTGGGTGGAAAAACAACCTTTGAATAGCAATTTTGTGAACACAAAGTCTGTCATCTCTCTCTCTTGCACCAAAGCGGAGGGTGCCTGTGTTATGCTAATTCAATAGGAGCTTAGTAGGAACATTTTATATGTTTTCTCTCCTTTTTTGTTATTCATCAATATGTTCGCTGACTATTTGTGGAAAAAGAGCCGCTCGGCACCAAAAAAGCCCATCAATGACAGACTGAAAAAGCACAGAAGTAAGGCATAAGGGGAAAAAATGCCTGCTTAATGCTCACACTTGCATCTGAGGCAGCAATCTGTTCTGTTTTATTTTTAAAATGGCCTTTACCCTTGTGGAGAATGTCACACATCCCAATGTTAGATGATTTTACCCTTCAACTCGCATTAATGAGAAACTGCATGGAGACTCTTAGATCCTAACCACATCTGACAAGTGCCAGCAACATTTGCAAATCCTGTGAAATAACCATATGTTTGTCATTGCTTGAAAGAATTTTTGGGCTGTTGGAAAAAACCATATGTTTGGTTTTTTAGCTTTATTGTATTTGGAAAGGTGTTTGATATTTCTAAGCATAAAAGTGCCTGGACAGATTTCCCACGCTTAAAATATTATGAGTATAAATGCATTAGATGTAAAAAAAAAAATTTAAAGGGTCACGAAACCTCTGTTTTAACACGGGGGTTGTTTTTACCAAATGCTACAAAAGTATGTGTGTGGCGCGCTGCGGAGACGAAGTGGAAGAGTTTTCGTTTCCCGCCCATCCGGAGGTAAAAACCCAACTAAATGCTTTGAAAGACTTTGAAGCTCAGATAACTTTTAAGGTTTATTTTGCAGCCTTTACAGTATCTAAGCTTTTTGATCGGTTGCATCAATGAGCGGCAAAAAAGATTACACAAAAGTGCATTTTTGACAAATTCTTACAAAGCAAAAACAAACGCTGTCCTTTGATCCATGAAAGCGCATCTCTCACTTAATCTGTGCAATCTCACAGTCTGAAGAGTGACTCTGAAGGAAGTCAACAATGCTGTCATGAATAATTAAGCAAAGCGTCTTCTTATTGGATAAGAACACACAGTCTCATTAATAATTATGAGACACTGACGAGTCATTGAGGTGTAGTGCTAAATTCTTTTGCAGCATCACAAACTGTGACGTTAACACGGGGGAAAATTGTAATCCCATATGATTAAAATAGCTCAACAATTAACATGATTGCATACTAACATTGTCTTCTATTTTGTGCAACACAAGGTCGCCAAGTAAGACATGATACTGGAACAGCATTTTTTGTTGATCCTGGATCAGCATTACTGTCCAAAAATACAAACTCATGTCAATTATATTTCCAGAAAAATTATCCCTCAAATCTGATTGGTTGATTGGAATGTTGTTCCAGGATCACCTCTGCTAAAATCTCAGAAAAAGTAGTGTGCTGTTTTATGACCTTTTAAATAAGTCGTAGATGGGAAGTTGAAAACTGGTGGAAAAAAAAGAGAAATTAATATTTTTTATTAATCAAGAACTCATTAAATAGATCGAAAGGAATTCAAATAAATGTTGTTCTTTTAAACTTTCTATTACTCAAAAAAATCCTGAAAAATGTGTTAAAATAATGATTTTAATATATTTTAATCATTTTAATTTTAATAATAAGAAAAGTTTCTTGAGTAGCAAATCAGCATATTTCTTAAGGATTGTGTGATACTGAAGGCGGGAGTAATGATGCGTCACAGAAATACATTACATTTTCAAATATATTAAAAGATAACGCATATGTTTTAAATGGTAATAATATTTCACATTTTTACTGTTTTTTACTGTATTTTTCCTTGGTGAGCTTAAGCCTGTACACACGCACTCTCATATATGTATGAGTTTTACACACGTAAAAATATGTATTTTTAATAAAAACTTTCTCTCTTTCTCTACATAGATAGATAGATAGATAGATAGATAGATAGATAGATAGATAGATAGATTTTGTCTTCTGTCATGTAGTGTATCCCATACTAGCTTTGATGTGTTTATCATCCATCTAGTTCATCCATACCCTCACAGTGTTCATTGGGATGATGCTGCTTGTCAATGTGGGTTCAATGGATGTGATTGTGGTGTTGAAAGCAGTGCCTAAGAGCCGTGCCAGCTCCCATTACTGTTAGCGCCCGGATCGCGCCCCCTCCTGCTGCTGAGGCAGACATTCCCTGACTCTGCCAGACGACCAGCCTGCACACCTTAAGTGAAACATATCGATCGCAGCTATTGCAAGTCCATGGAAATTTTGCACAGATGTCCAGAGAAAGACACAACGCCTTCTTAGAAAAGGTCTCACATCAGCCGAGTATACAGAGCCAAGAAGTAGCTGTTTAATTCTCTTTGTTGGTCCTCGGGCACCTTGCTAAACACTGCCCACTTAATCTTCAGAGAGGCCGATCGCTCACGCACACACACATACTGCCTATAGATTTGGTTGGCTTGTTTATGACCTTGATGAAAGGGTTATGGTTTAATCAGTAGTTCGCAGTGTTTCTCCAGGCTCTGCCAAACTATTGCTGCAGCGTAATGGAGGTAGCTACCCTGAGAAAAGCCTTCTCTCAGCAGGTCCAGGGCTGATCCGGCATCAGGTGCTCCTGTGTTGGTGCTGATCTGTGGCTGTGCCAAAAACATTCTGTTCCAGGAACGCAACACTTTCTTTGTTTCACCAATTTGATTCGATTGCAGCGTGACCTAGAGTCAAGGAACAGATTTTGATCAGTGGCAAACAGAAACGTAATTTTCACTGCCAAAATTAAAAGCTTTTGAGTTTTCACCAAAGCTCTCGAGTGCATAGATAATATCATTTACATTTATTCACTTGGCAGACGCTTTTAACAAAAGCAACTTGCACTGCACTCGAAGTATGTGGGATTGAATGACATTGTTGGAGTGTTGTTTGCTTTAAAATCTTGCTGTATCCATTATTCACAATGGTTTTTAAGAACAGTTTGAATGATTCATTTTAGGGTTTTTATTTCTTGTTTTTAAGAAATATTTTTTATACTTTTAATTAAAAAAAATAGGATTAAGGAATAAATGTATCTATTTATTTATAGATTTCTTTTAAATAATAAAATGTTTAGAATGTGAATATAGAAATATGCTAAATTATTATACATTTTACTTTAACAGTTGTTATACATGTGCTTTTACTTTTTACAATCCTAACAGGAGAGTATATAAAGTCCAACCGCAGGTTTGTTTGTCTGTCTGTTTTAATTTTAAGTCATCCATCATTAAGCAGTGAATGATCCTGTTTTCTTAGAGCATTAAATCAATCTTAATCAATCTGCTTATTTTTAACATAATCATAATCGATATATCATGCCAGTGAATGCATGCAAACGTTATTTAGCATTGTTTAACTACACATTTTAATGCTCCAATCTTTTTTCACGTTGCCGCTCTACCGGTTAAGCCAAATACATATCGTGTTAAACTCCATCTTGTGAAGTAACCCATTCCAGCTTGTTTTCTGATGGATTTTTTACAAGCACTGTGCGGTTGGAAGGTACACAAATAAAGTCGGTAATGCACATTGAATGAGTCAAAGCAATCATTTTCTATAAGCTGTTGGAACAAACTCCACCATTGAATATTCAATTTGCATCCGCTCAAACTTTTTGAAATTAACTTTGGCCCTGCAGTGTGTTGGGGCTGAGAGATAATCACACAAAGGGGGTTCAGCCCTTCACCCGCCGGCGTTTGCATCGGTAAATCTCTGTTTTTCTTTCCCAAGCCCACAATTGGCCTGCCGCTCGACAGAGCCTTTTGTGCGCACGTTAAAGGCTCTTTATTGATTGGAGGCAAAATGTTTTTAATGTTGTTGATGAGATTTTGAGATTGGCCAGCTAATGGGAAAATGGAGGCCCCTTTTTCAATCAATTTTTAACTCAAGTCTTAAATTGAAAATCTTTACCAATGCAATTAAGGCTGATTTGAAAGGTACACTAAAACTTTCAAAATGTTTTTATACTCTTTTCTTTTTTAAACTCCTCAATTTAGAGCTTCAAAATGATGTGTGAATACACGCTTTTAAATGCTAAGTAACGCGGCTCCCTGCTGTTACGCAGTCATAGGTGAAGGATAAACAAAACGAAATGAGAATAAATAATTTGCTTGAAAGACCTTTCTAGATGCATAAAGGCCCGTGATTATCAATTAACCGTTTTACTTCTAATTACTAAAGTGAATCATAAAACCCAACCTGCTGATCACAAGGAGCGTTTTCTTCTGATTTCTGACCTGAGACAAATCAAACTGCTTGCATTAGCATTAATTAAATTGCACGCTGCCTCGACGTCAACAAATTCGTTTCCATTGCAGCCACCGGCAGCAACAGAATATGCATTAGTGCCTCATCGTTTTCTTTGTCGGCGAGGAGAGTTTGAAACAGCTGGCTGATTTTAATAGACTCTGTGTCCTTGTTGTTTTTCCTCAGTGCACGTCAAAGCGGGAACCTGTGAGGTCATTGCAGCCCACCGCTGCTGTAACAAGAACAAAATTGAGGAGCGCTCCCAAACTGTCAAGTGTTCTTGCTTCCCTGGGCAAGTTGCTGGGACAACAAGAGCGGCTCCTTCCTGTGTGGACGGTAAGTCATTTGTGTGTGTGTGCTTTCTGTTGCTTGATTCTGTTAAGCAAAGTACTTTATTGTTCATGTTATACTCGATAAATAGATAGATAAAAAAATATAAGACTTTTATAGTATTGTTTTTTTTGGAGAAAAAAACGGCATTAATTTTACAGCATTTTAATGTTACGGCATTTACGTTTTTGTTTTGTACAATAAAAGCATACACATGTAGGTTATAATGCAAAGGAGAGATGAAGAGTTTATTTGCAAAATGTTTTTACTGTTTTGTTGTGATAGCTGTGTTTTTAGCATGAAAAAACGTGCAGATGCAAGTTATAATGCAAAAGGAAGTTTATTTGCAAAATTTTTCAACAATGATGTTTTTACTGTGTTTTACTGTGTTAGTTAGTTTGGGTGGGGGTGGAGTGGGGTTTTTTTAACTTATTTTTTAACTTATTCAAAATAACCCAACTGCAGTTTGATTGCGATTAACTGGAATGCACAATTATCTGTTTTTGCAAACGCACTCTTCAAATATTTCTAGGTCACTTATTAAGCAAATTAACATTTTAACATTTTTTTAAATAAATAATTTTTTTCTGGTGCAAATATGCTAGAAAGGAAGCATTGCGATACCAATGCCAACTTGTATCCGGTGTACACTTTTTTGTTTTAATTGACAAACAACTTTTTTTCAACATTTATGCCAATGCATTCGAATCAGTAAACCATGCCATCCCATTAATATATATATATATATATATATATATATATATATATATATATATATATATATATATATATATTAATATTTTATCTTTGTCTAATACTTGGATATTTTAAATTACTTGTATTTTTTAATAGATGATTACAAAAAAAGTGGTGGCACAACACGGATTATTGCCTTTAAATTTAACCGTCATTTTAAAGTCGGCTGTCCAATTTTAACGTCTAGCCGCCCCTCTTTATCGCAGTCTCATCTCTCTGGGCTGTCACTTCTGAGTCAGGGTCTGTTTGAGTGTGACACCGTCATCCTGCTGTTCGCTCGAGTGCAGCGTGGGCTGCTTGTCTAATAACATGTCAGTGGCCCCCTCACTGGACAGGTCAATCGATCTTGATCTTCTTTTCTGCCCTCTAATGCATCTGACAGGTGCTGCCACCCCCTGCCGAGCACCGAGACCACAGCACATGATTCTACCTGCTGTATGAGGACAAAAGCCACTACACTTAAGACTGAAAGACGCTTGACCTCTCTGTTTATATGCGGTAGATAGTGTCTATGTACTGTGTTTTGCAAAAGTGTGAGACATTTTTCCATGCCTTTTCACTTATTTGTTGATAATGTAACTTGTATTGAAGCACTTGGCTAAAAAAATTCTAGAAAATCTACAAATCTAACATGTTAATTAAAGTTGCTGTTGGTGGCCAATTACTATAGTTTAATCATAATACAAAAATAGCTGTAGTTATTTTGGTAGTTTGGCACATATTGAAAATATACATGTATATGTAGTAGTTTTGCCAATCATACAGTTTCTTTTTTAATTATTATCTTTATTTGCAATTTAAGCAATGTTTTTAAGAAAAAAAGAGATCATTCTTGTTTTTAACATCATTTTAACCTGGTAGTCTGTAGTAGAGTTCTCCACATAGCAAATGCAAAGCTGCACCAGGTGCGTTACTGAGCAAGTTTACTACATCGCAAAAGCAAAATAAACCATGTTATGTCATGCACACCTCAAAATGTAGGCTATTAGTTTACAAATCATGCAGCATGGTGCACTTTTTTGAGGTCATAGCATAATATTGTTCAAGGAATCACAAAATAATCAGTTAAATCTACATGGTTTCAACTTGAAATAATGTATTACCCCGCTGCCTAAAATGTTTTAGTGGAATAAAAGTCATAATGTTGCTAGTGTTCATATTAGCTGGAAGCCACCATGAATTTTATGTACAGGTGTCTTTTTGGGAATCGTAGGTAGAGGTATGTTTTTTCATTCAGCCTAAAAGTTTATTTTATTATATAGTTGGATTCAGCTTGATAGGCGTGGGCTTAAATCCAACAACGCTGATTTTGATATCCTGCTCTTAAAAAGTTTATACTGTAGCTCCTTCCTCTCTGCCCCATATTAAAAGTTGAGGCCTCAAGCTTGACAATGTCTTCCTTCTGCTTCTCAATTCCCCTTAACCCTCAACATTGTGCCAATCCCCCAGACCGCAGCTCTTGTCATCTTGACATGAAGGAAGAACTTTATCCCGAAAGACATACAGTGAACGTCGAGCCCACATTGGATTGATGGATTCAAACCGTCAGCTTTGAATCAAAGACCTCCTCCCTGACTAGCCTCATTGTTTTCAGGAGAAAGAGATACAAAGACATAGTTTCATTTCTTTTGACAGTGGACGTGAGCGGTATCTTCCGAGGTTTTCTCCTCCTCTCAATCTTCATTGCTGCATCCTTCAAAATCTTGGATGCGTGGTGATTTGGGCTTGTTTCTTTCCCATTTTGGCAGTTCCCGCTGAGTGAGCGGAGTGCTGAGATGCTCTCTTCATTCTGTCTTTCTCTCTGTCTGCGCAGCTTCTATAGTAGCACAGAAGTGGTGGTGTCAGATGCAGCCATGTATGGAGGGCGAGGAGTGTAAGGTGTTGCCGGATCTTAAAGGTTGGAGCTGCAGCACGGGAAACAAAGTCAAGACGACCAAGGTGAGAGGGAACCCGTCCAATTACGGCATCGTAGCAAAGTCAATACCAGCTTGAGAAATGTTCCAGCATATCAGACTTTACAACAATAATTTAAATAATTTATTTTACTGAAAATGTATCATTAATAATTTAAAATATATAAATAAAAGCATATAAAATATAGCGTATATAAATATATTCATTATATTTAAATATTCATAATATGCAGTGTAAATGTAAAATATTAATATGAAATACTAAAATCTGAACGCTGAATAAATAAGCTTTTCATTGACGCATGGTTTGACAACTATTTCAAAATCTGGAATCTAAATGTTTTGATATATTTACAGTAGGAAATGTACAAAATGTCCTCACGGAACATGATCTTTACTAAATATCCTAATGATTTTTGCCATTAATAAAACTAAATAATTTTGACCCAAAGTATCAGTGGCTCTTATACCCACACTACTTATGACTGCTTGCAATATCCGAAATTAAAAGCTTTTGCAAACTAGTGTTAGCCATTGCTTTCGTTCTTCCTCAGAATGCACTGGCGTTCTGCTTTCTTCGACTGCCATGCTTTCAACTTGTTAGTGGTCCTCGCATTTGACACTGTCTTTAAATAAAACACAATCTGGGACCTTAGACAACCTTCATTGTGCAACAAAAGCCTAGACAAAAGAAACACAATGTGGCATTGCATTTAGGAAAGTCAGCGCAGGGCAACGATGCGCTTCCGCAGGTTAATGTGAGTTATTGTTTTTATGTTTGCCGCCGCATGTTTGCGAGCCGCTGTGTATGTTCGGTTGACACGCAGGGCTTGTAGCCATCCATCAGACTGAGAAGTTTGACTCACCAAATGCCTGCGCTTCAGTCGAGTCCTCCATTATTCATGGGGCAGAGGGGCCTGCGTGAGGCAGACCTTTTTTTACTTTAGCCCTGTTAATAATTCATGCGGCTGCACTCACGTCAACAGCAGGCAGACCTCTGAGGTGTTGGGAGCTGCTCTCAAACCTGCGCTTGATTTTTGGGGCCCTCCAGGCCACCGTTCGTGGATGTGGACATGCAATATAACCGCAAGAAGAGATCCCAGGAATTATGAGGGCATGATGGGATTGCTTAATCTGAGGTCTGATCTCTCTGATTATTACTTTTGAACTTTGCACTGCATCCCTTGATTGAATAGAATTGGACATATAATGCATTTTTATCCATGTTTTGAAGTGCTATTCATGTTTTATTTTTTAATATATGCACCCCCGTTTTTACAGACAAGGGTTAAACTAGTCCCAGAGTGACAGGCATGTTTGAGCTGTCTCAACTGAAAATATCTTGCTCTGACATATCTTAAAATATGTCAATAAAAATACATTTTCAAATGCTTAAAATCGCAGCAAGATATAAAGATGCAAACAAATTTGCAAATATTTAAAAAAAAGGCAAAAAAGTTATAAAATATAACATGAGACCAGTGTTTATAAGTTTATAATTTTATTCAGCAAAGATGCATTATAACTGACAAGAAAGACAAGACTCAATATTGCAAACGTTTTTTTTTTTTATTTCAAATAAATCATGTTTATTGAAATTCTCATCTTTATAATGTATCACAATTCAAGGTAGAACAACTGTTTCTAACATTGATGATAACAAATTATTTTTGAGCATGAAATCAGCTTATTATTTCTGAAGAATTATGTGACACTGTGTGTTGTCTGATGTCACTGATGTTGAAATAAGTAATATTTTCTATTTAAAATTGTAATATTTTTGATTAAATAAACGCAGCCTTGTTAAGAATAATAATTTTACTTACCCTAAATCCTAAATGATACTGTAATCTATAATTGCATTATATCAACAAGTACCAGCTTATAATACAATATTGTCGAAAAAAGTACACAATAGAAGAATGTTTTGTACAGTACAACACATTTTAATAGACACTTTAATAGTATATCCTTACCTCTTTCCTTTATGTTCTCAGTAGCTCAGTCTGACTCGATTCTGTTGAATTGGTGGTCTAGTGAGTCCATGTCTGAAGCAGCGAGGGAGGTAGAAAGCGAAGGAGATGGCAGCCAGGACACCTTCCACTTCCTCTGTGTGTCCTCCGGCTGCCTGCTGGCGATGACCTGAAGGTGTAGATTACACTGGGCTTCCCTTAGCAGCCTGCCAGTCTGGCCTCATCCAGAACTATAGAGACCTGCCCTATACCCCGGCCTCTGAACCCAGAGCCTTGCTTTTGTGTTTCAGAGCTGGAACAGGACCAGACTTGCATGCTAAACCCTCCCAGATCCAGAGGAGCTAGCGGTTCCGGTCCCTCAGTGTGCTGCTCTCTATTTCGGGCCGCTGCCGCTGAGCTCCTGCTGGTGGTGTGGTTAATGACACTCGTAGGTGACAATACAACTTGCCTGTGTGAGCATGTGTCAGTCCCCGCACTAACACCCCGTGCCTTAGAGGAAACTTCTAATAGAAGTTTTATTCCATTTTTATAGCGCCGATGGCCCTCTAATGATCAAGAGATAATTAGTTAACACTCTGTGATTGTTGTAGTTGTGTTATGATGATATATACTGAAGTGTTGTAGTGTTTAGTTTAGAGCGATGGCACCTCACATTAACGTTTGAGTGGATGGCATGGAATCACTGTAGAACAAACAAGCAAATAAATAAAACAAGTACATAAAAATCATATAGTTTCATTTATCTGAGTTTGAGGTGCTGTACGTGGTTTTACAGTAACTGTCATCATAAATGTGTTTTAAATTAAATGTAACATATTTTTAATGAAACTCAAACATGCAGAATAATTGAATGTCACCATGTAAAATTGAGGTCATTACATTTTTTTTTCAATAGTGAGCATTTACATCTGCGTCAGCTCAACTCAAGCTACGGTCAAATGTGCATTTCAAAGACAAAAAAAAATTCAGTGGAACATGCAGAAAATCATTTTTGTATTAAGACATTTATTTTGTTATGAAAAATGTAAGTGTTTGTCCTGTTTTTACCATAAAGAGTTCATAACCACAATTATCAGTCTGTAAAACCTTTACTTAAGTGCAAAAATCTGCCTTTAAAATGGAAGAAAAAAAATAGCTGTCGACTGATATGAAATATTTTAGTGTGAATGATTTGGCAATATTGCCTAGTCATATTTACAGTTTAAATAATTATATTTTATGCAAATATTATATTATATATCTATATATCTATTCTATATTAAGCCAGTCTATAATAAGCCAGTATTCATATTTCCTGCCATTTGTTTTACTTTTTGTGTATGCAAATGCTTCTTGAAATTCACTTAAAATAGTTTATAGCTGTATAGTTTTTTTTTGTAAGTGTATATAAGTATTTATATAAAATTAAATACTTTTAAAAAGTTGCATTATTTTTGTCTTTTTTCAGAACTTGTTGAATGAGCCTCATTCATGTTGTAATAATGATAATATAAACAATATATATAATAATTTATAATTGTCTATGCACTGGTATACAGTACATTGAATTGGTTTCCTTTAATCCAGTCCAGCTCTGCTGAAATCATATGCAGACATGAAATGATAACTTGGACTCCTCTTTTTCAGGTCACACGATAGTCTGGGACAAATATACATTTGGGACTAGCAGCTTTTTTTTTGGATCAAAGCAATGGAAATGAAGATACATAGACTTCAAACTACTTCACAACTATTGGGATCAAGTTGTTGGACCTCAGTTGAATACTAATGTCACTTGGAATGGACCATTTAAACACATGGATTTTCTCTCTCTTTTTTCACCCTCTCTTCTATTTTCGCTCTGCCAAACTCCCGTCTTTGCTTTCTAACAATGTCGGACAAGATCATACACCATGTAAAGTAAATATTCCATAAAAATCAACATGTTCAGACCAGTTCAGAGACAATTCTTTGATTTCAGAAGAAAGGATTACATTTCCTTTTTGAAGCGAAAGTGGACTTTGAAAGGTTGGCTTATTACTTGAATCATATGTTCCAGAGGCACTAATATTCAGTCCCCTATCCTTTGGTGCCAATATTTTCTTTCTTCTACTATGGGCAGACTTTTTGATCAATGTGAAGTGTATGATTTTTGGCTATGGTTTTGGGGGCACTCAGCTCCATTTTAAAACAGACTTGTGCAAGAGCAAGAGGCAAGTACGATGCTAAGAATTACCGGTATTAATAATGGATGAAAAAATTTAAGTGGTCTACGGGAGCAGTGAAAAAGAAGATGGCAAAAAGATTTATTGTTTGTTTTTAAAAGCCTCGGTGGCCAATATTGAGTCAAAGTGTCAGTATTATCTCAAATAAAAGTATCTCTATGGGAAATCTCGTCCAATTGTAACTTTGAAGCATGATTACTCTGCCATCATAAAAGAGAAAGCGCATTTAACGCAACATCCACCCACCAACAGAACAAAAAGAATAAACAATCAGACATCTTTCATTATCCATCTGTCACGACGCATTCGCCAGCTTTGATAAAATCTTCAAGAGCATCAAGATGTCACATGACTATGCTAATGTTCACATTGAAATTGACATGTAGCCTCTTTCTTTGATATACAGATTTATGTGCAGACGCCTCGTTATTAGCATTCAGTCAGTGAGTCACGTAGCGCTTTTGCAGCTGTCACAGAACACTTCAGACTGACTTGCATAGGGCAGGGCTAATGCTATTAGCATAATACCATTTGCCAGCGATTTTGTCTGGCTAATTTACCATTAGCAATATCAACAGCAGAACAAGGAGGGGCACTGTGAGGTTAGTCAAGATGTCATTTACTTTGAGAAGTAAGTCACACAAAGGCTTGCTCCGAACATGTCATAAACATAATGTTCAGACGCTGGAGCGTTCATAATGACGGACTAATGTACTAATGTGTTTAGCTAATTGCAGACAGTGAGCAAGCTTTCAACTGAAAGAATGTGTCATTAGCCAAGACTAGGAGATAAAAGCATTTAGGCTTGTGTGTGTGTTTATTGAGGCAGTTTTGAGTGCTTTGACTGTGTTTTCAGGACATTGTGCTACAGTACAGTTCATGGCATTGGGACAAAGGGTCGGTCCTCTGAAATGGAGAACTTAAAGACCCGTCTTGCCCTTGAATCAAGGTAGGTATTTAAAGTATTCATAACAGTGTTGTGGAATGAGTAACACATTGACAAGTGACCACATTTTTAGTAGTGCACCAAAAAATAAAGTACTTTTTCTAAACAAATAATAGCCTGAACTGAGGCAGTAATCATAAGATTCTAAAAGATTAGTGAATCAGCTGATTTGATCATTCAATTCACGTATTGAGGCACAACATTTTACATCTTTTTTATTATTTTTTACATTTTTGTTTTTTAGTATTTTAAAATTTAAAAAAAACAAAGAAAAAAACTTTATGGACAAATTGTCCGTTTGAAGCATTTTTTTTCAATGATTTAGGACTGAACGATTCATTCTCGAAATTACTTGTACATATGTATTTTGTGTATTTTGTCACTTTCTGGTGTGTTGAGTCAGTGACTTTTTTTTATGAATATAAATTTTTTTACGCTGATTGTCACAATTATGCTCGGTCAGTGACACTTGGCCCATTCAATCCATCTTGTGAATGAATCATTCGGTCCTGATTCACTGAAATGATCCAAATCAACAATGCAATTTGTTCACAAGTGACAAATCGCAACAACTGTTTTGTTCTTGATGTACACTGATTTAAAAAATAAATACTTCTTCACATTGACAAACAGATAAATAAAATAAAACGTCTTCCATGAGGCTGTTTTTGTTTAGTTTAGCTAAATTTCTGAAAAGATTCCTTTATTATAAATGAAGTGAGTTACACTGAGTTTATGAATCTTCAATTGTATGTACAGTTAATAATTTGGTGTATGTGCTTTGCATGCTTCAGGCTTTCTTGGTGCTTTATCATATTAAGATTGCGTATAGAAAACTATATGTGCATTGCTTGTTTCAAGTATGCATACAGTATGCAAAGAGCGTAGTTAAAAACACCATGTAAAATAAACCCAGCTGTGGAGTCTAATGAGTGGTATCAGACTGAGGACAATACCAGATATGGGATGGCAATGACACCTCGTAGGGCGACCAGGATTAACCAGGCTTCTTCATGCTGGGTCTCTCAGCCGTTAATCCGTTGGGCCAAGGGCAGTCGCAGCAGCCCCGAAATTCTCAAGGCTTTCCAGAAGATCCAGAATGAACCCTTATGAATTATCACGCCTAGCATTCTTATCTACATGCGAAGTGCGCTCAGGCCTCTACAGAGGAAGCTGTGAGGGGGATTGAGTCCACAGGCGTCCGGGCTCATTAGGGTGCAGGGAAGACACAGGTAGGAATCGGTTTGTTTGCCTGATGTCGCATCACCCAACACCTACCACTGCTTTCATCGGCATCACCCGCATCTGAATGGTAATGGGGACATTAGGAATACAGTCACAATACAAAAGGTTGGAGGAATGTCACAGCGTGTGCTTTAAGAGTTCAAAAAATGGCAGGTTTTGTTTGGATTTGTTTAAATATTTGCCATTCTAAAGATCTCTTGTACTGTAATTGAGACGAGGATTTGCATAATGTTCAACAACCTCAATGAGGTTAATAGATGGTGTGGAAAGGGTGGAAATGTAAGGACACTTGCTGTGTTTTTTTCTCCTTGACCCTTCTGTGTGATGCCAGATGAGAGGGATGAATGTAAAACTGGAGAGAAAAAGATTTATGTAAATTAAGATTATCATATTCCATGTTTATAAAGTAGCATCCAGACTGTCCCATCGGTTCCGAAATCCTGGGAAAGGATTGCATTCATGTGCATTGTGTGGCTTAAGTGTGGAATTTTGGCAGTAATTGCACATGGATTTGCCATGTCGCATGCATCGATGCCTGTTGTTCATCAAACATGATGGCCAGATGGTACATGATAGATTTTGAAGGAGTAATCTTCCCAAAAAAGTAACATTCTATCATCATTTACTAAACTTTTTTTTTTTTACTGTGAAGGCCAAAAGAAACTTCATGATGCTTTTGAAAAGATGAACATTCGTAGTGATCACATTCAACCAAAAAACACCATAGAAGTGGTTTGGACAATTAAAACTAATGGCTTTTTCGCTCAAGGACATCAAGCCAGATGTTCCAAACATTTCAGAGATTTAGTGTGCGGAAAATCAATTTTCACTCAAAAATCACTAGCCAATTTCACAATTCACTCTTAGAAAAAAGGTACAAAAGCTATCACTGGAGTGGGATCTTTTCAAAAGGTACACTTTTGTACCTTTTAGGTACTAACATGTACATTTTCAGTACCAAAATGTAAGTACAAATGTACCACCGCAGTGACAGCTTTTTTTTTCGGAGAGTGTAAAGTACAAAACAGTGCAAGTAAAACATAAAAAGAATATACTGTCTAAATGTATACATATACTGTAAATACATACTTTAATATGTTTTTATTCCTGCATTTTGTGTGCATGTATAAGTTGCATGCACTAATTCTCATATGCACATTAAAGTTTAAAGTACCACTCTAAAAAATGCTGGGTTAAATATAGACAAACCCAGGAATTGGGTTGTTTTTACCTATCCAAAGTCTCTTTAGGACAAGTCATGTCACTCAACGGCCATCTTTGAAATGCCTCTCAGACATCCAAGTGCAGTTTCTACCTCGTTGTATTGGGAATCATCAAATTCTCCAAAACTCTTCTCTAAGCCGACGCGTCTCTCATAGTTTTGAATGGGATATATATGCCTCATTGTTGGCTCTGTCTGGGTGAACCTACAGTATGGTGAATGATGTCAAGTGGACCGTTCCAAAATGGCGGATGCGTCTATGTACTTGGAATGGTTGAATGGAGCATATGTCTGTGAGTAACTTATCCACTTGGTCAAAACCACCCAATTCCTGTTGGCCTAGTGGATAAAGCGTCATACTTATAATCTAAAGGTTGTGGGTTTGAGTCCTAGGTCTGATGTGGATTGTAGGTGTGAGGTGTGAATAACTAGTGCTCCCTCTACCTACAATACTGCTCTGTTGCAAAACTTCACGTGTCAGCCATGTTTTTCTTTGTCATTTTGCTAGGTCAACCTAACGTGCATAACGTTAGCATCATTGGTAGATGGTAATCAAGGGGTGAAGAAAGCAAACATCGTGTGCGTCATCTGCACCCTGAGTGGTCACACACATATGGCTCATAAGGACCACAGCAAGGTTCTCCAAAAAGCCATTAGATCAAGGAGACTCTAGTGGCACAAGTGTTGCAATTTGACTTTAATATGAACGCTGCCTGTTGGCATTTCCTTCCGAGCATGACAGCGCATTGATAAGCATATCGGCATTATGCTTTGAATATGAAATCACGCATTAGAATGAATGCTATACGCTGGATGTTTCATAATCCTTGGACATCCTGATTGAAATGCACAAGCTGTCATTTGAACGATACATGAAGAGGCAGCTAATATCATCTATTGAAGCTGTCATCTCGCTGTAGTTTTATAGTCCAAATTAACCCGTCCCCATCTATAGCATTTCTGCCCACATGCAAATTGTTATCCAAATCCCCTCATAATCCTTCGATTTGTGCCTTATATCACGTTTACGGAGATAAGCAGTGTTGCCGGAGCCTTTTGATGGGCGCTTTGAAGTAAATCGTGTACGCAATTATATGTAAAAGCGTCGATAATGTTTCTCTTATCAATGGAATGACTCACGCGCAGTAAAGCACAGCTCTCAATTAGGTCCTGTGCTGAAACGGCCCAGTGTGCGGAAGAGTTCTTCACAGAGTAATAAATAGATACTTGAGCTCACTCGGTCAATAGCAAACTCCTAGAATCACTAGCAGAGCGTTCGTCTAGGCCTTTTTGTATTGTTATGTCAGTTTTCCCATCGTAATTGAAACCGCGCTCTCACCACAGGGTAGTCGTGATAACGAACATAATTAATTAAGTAGAAATTAAGGAGACATACTCCCAAAGATCAGACCCTTGGGATGCCAGGGAGGAGGGTTCGGGTTACGCTTAGTAATCTAGACCGCAGTCTTGTTTGGTTTAAAGTCATTAAATTACAGTAATGACTAATTTCTTATTCGTGCGTGCATCCCGCCAGAGACCGTCGTGAGTTTTTAATAAAGGAACGCGACTGAATGAGAAACATTGCGCTGTGTGTGAGAGTGAAGGAGAGGGAGCTTTGTAATTGTGCGAAGTAATTCAAAAGCGCATTAATAAAACAATACAGAAACATTCTGAAATCGCTTGAGATAAAGCGCATTTGCATAATTCATTAAGATTAATCAGACCGCAATACATTCAGCTGCTTCGTGGTGGAGAGGGCAAACATGAGAGGACCGTTCCCTGGAAAGCCCTCTTTAATCTACAAACAATGATGTAAATCTAGGCTTGGATCCTGGAATTAACCTCTCTGCACCTCCTAACCCCATTAGCACTAAAACAAACCTTTTGTGGTGCACTTTAATTCTATAATAATGCATTAATATTAAACACTTTATTCCTGTGATTCCTCAGAGTGTTATGTTCTTTGTACCTGAAAGAAGTAAATTAAGACCATATTAGATATCTGCTGATTGGGTATTTGACATTGTCTCATCAGTTAAGATGATTGTTCATGATATGTTCTTCATGGTCTATTTGACTGATGAATGATGGATTTATTTTAATTAATGAATTTATTTATTTTGATGTTTGCATTGTATTTCAAAACAAAAACTTAATTAACCAGCCTTCATGTGGCTTGTGTGCCTTTTTCCATGGAACACATTTACAGTCAAATGCAAAAATGTATATTTTTTAAAATTATTTATATGCAATATTTATTATTATTATTATTATTATTATTATTATTATTATTATTATTATTATTATTATTATTATTTTTTAGTTTATTTGTAATACTTTTCATTTATTTCATTCAGTTGCCTTGGCTATTTCAACTTTTTAGATGGTTATCTATTTAATTTAATTTAATTTTATTTTATTTTACAAAAAAATTAAGATTGTTTGTTGGCATTAACAACACTGGTTTATGTACATTTTCTAGTGATCATGGCGAAGTTATAACAGACTGCCATTAAAGAAGAGAACTGGGTCATATCTAGAAACCTTCACAAAAATTTGAGTGGGCTCTTTTGTCCTGGGCCAGTCAGTAACAACCCAGGTAATAACCTAGCAACTGTTCTAGAACACCTTAGCAACTGCTAACAACAATTTACCTGTGACTTTTGGCCAGACATGCACCAATCTCCTTTAGTGCCATCTCAGCTTCACTGCTGTACCATTGGATCTCACAACCCCTCTCTTTCAGTTTTAAAAATAGTACATGGTGTATTACGAGATCTCTAGAACAATCCAACAGCACTTAGGTTTGTTTTTCTTCTTCTGGCATCAGTGAAGCAAAGAAGATTTGCTTTGAGGCATGAAATGAGACTGGAAGAAGACTGTAACGAAGAGCAAATCTCAAGGACTGTTTTCTGTAGGTAATGGCGCCCTTAAGAACCTGGTGGGCAACTAGCAGGGTTTCATTTTACGCAAACACCATCTGGTGGGCTTGTCGAGCCTGCACCTTGACAAGATGAATTAGTTTGAAATACTGTCAGATACACGGAACCAAATTAGATTTTCCAGTTAGTAATGAAACCTGACAGAGCTTAATAAAAAAGCATTGGATCCGGAGAATGCTTCAGTGAAATTGGGTAAAAAGTCGGACCCGGGAACTTTGGCGACAGATTGATCTAATTGCTCAATATCCGGATGGCTTTCATTTTCAGATTGTATGTTGTAACTTGGTTAGGGGTGAATTTATTTTTGAGTGTTGTTTTTGGTTGCATGTCTTTTGAGCTGTTCGTCGTGAAGAGGCTGTTTCGAGGGCTACTTCAAGCAAAACGGGATTCTCTCGAGACGGTCCGAATTTTAATAAAAGTTTTTGTCTCCACCTGAAACCTCATCCGACTCCTCTGCATGTTATTTTTGCGGTGGTGTTTTGGACTATTATAAAACTCGGAATTCTCTTAAGTCTGTTAAACCAAGTGCAACATGCTATTGTTTACAGCCTTTAGAAAATCGTGCAAAGGAATTATTGTCAAAGTTGTCACTTCTTTCTTTTTTGAGATGTGACGTGATGTGATGTGCTGTGTTGAGTGAAAGTTGTGAGGTTACTCAGGTCAGCCTTGGGGAGCAGCTGATTAAAATGATAAAGGTTAACTTTGTTAACCTTTAACGCTTGAAATTTGTGCTGGGCAATGATTATTTACAGTTAATCACATCCAAAATAAATATTTTCTACACAATATATGTGTGTGCTTTGTATATTTATTATGTAAATATAAATACACACACATGCATGTATGTATTTAAGAAAAATAAGTTGTTCATATATTAATTGTATTTATTTATAATATAAATTATATGAATATAAATATATATACGTGTAAATATTTTCAATGTGTATACTGTATACACATGTCTTTGTGTCTTTATATATACATAACAAATATTCACAGTACACATATTAATTAAAAAAATATTAATTGCAATTAATCATTGCCCATCACTACTTAAAATGTAATTTATTCATGTGATAGAATTTATTTGAAATATAAATATTTTGTAACATTATAAATGTCTTTAATTTTTGATAAATTTATTCCATCCTTAAAGAATATTAATATAAAACTATTAGTATAAAACTATCAACCTGTGTGAACTTAAACAAACCTGTGCACATGTATTTAAGTATTTCTTTCTGACATTATTTGTAACGTTTTCATATGTGCAAAATTTTGACCATTGGTGCATTTAAGTGAATTACTGTTCCAGCTGTATTCAGTTGGTCTTTAAGATGTATTCAATCATTTATTCACTCCCATGCTGTTCCAAACCTGTATAGCTTTCGTTCTACTGTGACACATAAAAGAGGATATTTTCAGTTATCTTTATTTATTTATTCATTCATTTATTTATTTTTGTCCTTTGTTAAAACAGCGCCGGGCACCACTGGCTCACTGTACCGAAAAACACAATAAGGAACATTTCAAAATATGTTCCAGAGAAGGTATGGAACGACGTAAGTGTGAGCAAATGATACGAATTTTCATTTTTGAGTAAACTATGATTTTAGAAGAATAGCATTCATGACTAAGCATTATGTTTTTCTCCACTCTAGTGCCAGCGTTTACAAGGATTAGTCCACGATCAGTATAGCTCTTAAAAAACGGGTCTCGTTTTGAAGCGTTTCAGACGCCGTGCTTTAATTGAGGAGCAGCTTGTAGTTTGGCGAACAGCATGCGTTGGTTCCCATCAGGTGTATGGGTTTAACGTCCCCCGAGCCAGTAGCCAGTCTCTAATCAGATGTACATTTTTGCCCCATTTATGCGCGCGCCACACCGGCTGCCACATGCTGTTTGAGATCATAACCCTCCGAATGCTCTTCCTCCTCGATTCTTTCCCATATCAGCCTTATTTCCGCGGGTAATGAATGCAGTGTTTTGTGAGGTTTCCGCCGGCCGCCGTGCCTGAGGAAGTTATCCTCAGAACCTCATTCTCCGCTCTCTCCGCATTGCCTCAATGCCCAGGGGTCAGCTGAGGGGGCCGCAGTCATTTGAAAAGGAAATTATCTTTTGTGATTCTTACCAAAAGAGATGGAAAGCGGGAACGCGACTGAGGACGAGAGACGGAGCTACCGTGACGGGGGAGGAGGAAAAAAAAACACCCCTTTTCTTTTGCAACCTGTGAACAGGTTAATGGGAGCTAGTGCTGGAATGAGTTGATACCTATCTACTCGGAGAGAGAGAGGGAGAGATACGTAGAATGACTATTTGATGGCTTCCTAACAGCTTCTTTCTCCTTGGCCCCATTTCTCGATGTGCGCGCGCAGTTATTTATTTATTTCTTCTGCTGTGGTAAATAGCTTCTTGGGGAGAGAGCCAATTTTGCCTAATGGGCAAGTTTCCATAAGGTGGGTCAGAACATTGATAGCAAGTCTGATGAGTTGGCAGGAAAGGTGAGTGCTTTCATTCGACAAGCCTCTCATTATAAGGCTCCCTTAAGAGAGGAAGTTGATGCTTCATGTGAGGAAGGACGAAACGTTGGGATGAGAGGACTTTTTGATGACTGTCAGAGTTTACATTATCCTTAATGACGCCAGTCTCTGCCTCTTATTTGTCGAGATACATATGTACATGCGTGTTGTGTTTGATGCGTCTTTGAGCTTCTGCCTCGTCATCACAACACACCAGTGGAACGACCCTCGGAGAAAGTATTATTTTCTTTTGTGGAACACAAAGGGAGTGGAGAGCAGCTTTCCAGATTGAACTGAAATTGCCTTTTTAAATTCCAGATCAGGTTTTCGATTTGAATTGCATAATGCAGGACTGCAATTTGAATGTAAGAAAATAGAATTATAATATGTAGATTCTGAATTCTCTTTCTTCTTCTTCTTCTTCTTCTTCTTCTTAAAAAAAGGCGTGTTTGAAAAGCCCTGAACTTTGAAAGATCATAGGCTTCACAAAGAGAGATACTAAGGAATTTTGTCAGATTTTGCAACAGAATCTGTTTTATTATTCACTGTATATATGTTATTGGATATTTTATAAATATATGGCACTTTATCTGTATGTTTTATCTGATGTTTATCTGTATGTATTATTAATGGACTATTAATATTCATGTAAAATAATTGTATACCTAAAGAAATGTTATTATATATAGATAGATAGATAGATAGATAGATAGATAGATAGATAGATAGATAGATAGAGTAAATTTGTGCAGATTTGGCAACAATTTTTTGAGTATATACTTTATTGTTATATAAATGTGAATATATAAACGTATATTTTTTTTATAGACAGACACTTTTCACATTTCCAAGGCTACATTACCTGGGTTGAAAGCCTGTGAACAGCAGATCAGTAAATTACCATATATCATATAACATTTAAATAATTACTTTCTTACCACTTTGTGACATTTGTTCACAAAATACAGTACATAAGAAATAATAGTGAAATCATATTATGTTACTTAGACCCTTAATGACTTTAAATTGCATATATAAAAAATAAATGCTTTACTGGCATCGATGGTTCCATGACTTAACATCCACAGAACCACAAAATCTTCTTTTGATTATGAAATGTTCTTCTCACAAAAAAATAGTTCTTTGAAAGTTGCTTTGATGAACCTAAAATGGTTGTTCTGTGTACTCGCTGTAGCTCATTTATTTACAGCTGTACTGTTAAATCTGCAGAGATGCGCGACAGACCCAACCAGGACGCCGAATCAAACCCCTCTCATTCGTGCCCCACTTCTTCTCTACATAACGCTAGTGTCTCAACACACCGCAGAACATACTTGATCTGTATTCGTTACCATAATCACCGTCAAGTCCCTCAACAGGCAGCACGGCGCAATTCATCATCCGAAGCAATAAAGGCTACGGCACCCAACGAAGGCCAGAGGCTTATTCAAGCTCTCCGAGCCCTCTGAGTTTAGAGGAACCTTCTAGAACAGATGCTCCTCACTAATTATGTGTTGTAGTGCAGTACCCAAATGCCCACTGCTGCCTTCTTGCGAGAGACCTGGTCATCCATGTCTCATATGCTGTCTCCAGTTACCGGAGGGCACTCCCCTCCATCTGTGTGGGACCAGACGAGTGCCAGCGGAGGTGCCGAGCCCGGCCCAACCAGTGCAGTCTGGGTTTCTCTTTAAGCCCAGGGCCCTCGGTGCAGGGAAGGGGATGGCTGTTAACATTCATGGGTAATTAGCAGATGAGATTCCCATGCCTGGAGCGGTAAACACTGTTGGCGCCTCCTCCTCATCAACAACATGTTTTTCTTGTTGTGACATTGGGTTAGTGTCATTACAGAATTTTTCCACCGCTGCCATCTACAACACAAATACACAGTGTGACAGAAAATCACAATACTGTAAATGCAGTCGTGATGTTGTCATAACATGGACTTGTATTAGTAGTGGTTTGCTACTGATTGGGACATACAGTAAAAACAGCACAACCAGGATTGAGCTTTAATCAATTATCGCCAACACGTAGAGATGTATTACACCCTAGCAACTGTACCTCTGGTTTGTGATCTCCATCTGCCTACAATAAAAAATAGTTATAGGGTTTAGTTTTGAGCAATGTTCACTTAGAAATTACTGATACATTTCACAAAGTATTACAATGAAATGGAAACATAAGAAATATGTACAAACACACACACACGGATATACATATATATACAATTATATATTATATTATATTTTGTATCTTTTTGCCTTAAAAGCTATACATAAAAGCTTTTTTATAATTTTTATTTAGCTCCATCAACTTTATTTTGACAAATTTAAAATATTTATACACGATTATTTCAATGTAACCACAAGATTAAAATTTGGCAACAAAGTAAAAATCACAGCCGAGCATCACAAAGACAACCTTAAGACTCTGCTGACATGGCTTTGTCGGTTTGTGGCTGGCTGTAAAATGGAAAGAACCAGACATGTAGCGTGGTCCCAGAGCCTAAGAATAGACGTCTGAATTTAAACCTAACACCAGCTTTTTCTGCTCTTAACACCGCACTCTCTGCTGAGGTTGTTAGCTCATTTAGGGATGTGAATAATTCAAGAAAAGAAAGCATTTACATCCCCAGCAGCTAGTGGGCTCATATGCATATGTGTGTTTAGCTAAAAAAAAGATAATAAGAGAAAGCAGGGGGTGAGAGGAGGTCGATGTGGAAAAACTGTGGACTGTGTGTTTATGGGTCTGTGTATTCATGCATGTGTGCAAGCCCAGAGCTAACACACATGCTATCCAAGACCTCTGAAAGCTGGGTTAAATAAGGGTGGGAGGAATTCACAATGCCAGACCTAAAGCTGCCTTTACTGTGAAAACTCAGTGGACACAATGTCAGATGTTCTCCTTTTCAGTAATATCGCGGTCAGAGTTGGTGAGAGAGCCAGCTGACAAGCTATTGTGATGACGTTAGGAGAAATGTTGGACCTTCTAACCGTGTGTATGTCTGTTAAAAATTTATACAAATAGGGCACAGTCTTGAAGGCTTCTGTTCATTTGTAGCAGTTATTCAGTGAAATAAAACGTTCTAACTGTGGGAAAATGTTGTCTGACCACTTTTGGAGGTCAAACTAAATATTACTTTTTTCCCCTTTCTTTCCATATCTTGTGCATTTGCTATTATCTGTTTTGCACATTTAAATATTTGGGGTCAGTAATTATTATTATTATATACAATTTTACTTTATAACAAAGACACAAATTAGAATGATTAGAAATAACAGTAAAGACATGATGTTACAATCAATATTTTTTAAATAAATGCTACTGTTTTGAACTTTTATTCTTGAACAAAAACAAAAGAAAGAAAGTATATATATATATATATATATATACACACACACACACACACACACACACACATATATATATATATATATATATATATATATATATATATATATATATATACATATATATATACTGTATATACAATCTCAAACAATTTCACAGAAATGGCAAATAACTGAAAATTAAATGTGAAAAATTAAAACAAAATAAAACAAAACTAATAGTTAATGTTTATTTATAACTTTATCTTTACCTTTTTTTCTGTTAAATGTCACAATTTGGTCATTAATATCCTTTAAAATGTCTACAATGAAATGAAATGTCAAAGGCAGAAATGTTCAGGGGTGTTCTGATATCCGATGTGCTTAAAAGTAGCATGTTTTAAAATGTTGATGCTCTATAATAGTTCACCATTTTGCATCCTCTTTGTAGAAAGTATCCTTTTCTCTGCGTGTGCGAGAGAAGGAGAGAACCAGCAAGAAGAGAATTTATTTTTGTCTCGGCTCACACTGCCTCAATTCAGCCTCGAACACATTCAGCGTGACAGTGTCCTTGTACTGTCAGTTGTTAGCGAGGAATCCAGTGCAGACAGGATGTCCTGCGATCCACAATGCAAAATCGCAGGTAAACACGTCGCGTGACACGGCTACATCTGCTGCCGTTTTGTAGAGCACCCATTACAAGAAGTCAATTTTCAGATGTGCTATTCTTCTTATTTGTGATCTCCCTGACTCCTAAAAGCCCCCTCATCCTTCTTTTCTTTTCTATAATGACCCGATCACTCATTAAATCAGATATTTGATCATAATGTCAAATATCAACGTGATCCAAATGACGATTACTAGTATATAGTTTTCACGGCACACGTTTGACATTCAGTTTATCAGGCTGAAAACATATGACAGGAGCTCTATAATGAGTGGAGGCCAGGGCTGTGGAGGCCTGCAGGAAAAATGATATATGTGCCTTCAAAGTCTCAAATCTATGTGACCAGACTGGGATCCCACACTGCCGAATGGCTGCTGCTGTATCTAATCACATCCTGTGGGACAACATAGACAGAAGAATAGAGTAAGAGTGTGTATGTCTGTGTGTGTGTGTGAGGAGATAGAGGGAGGAAGAGAGAGTGTTTTTTACTGTGTGTGTGTGTGGGTGTGTTTGTATCTTTGAGATTTTCTGAAAATGGCTGTGGCAGCAGCCTCACTCTTGCTTGGCACGATTCAGTATCGGTAACCATTTTTAATTTCCCATTAGACCCTTTGCGGAGATCGATTTGTGCTCACTACGTAAGTCATTAATTAGCTGTGATGCATTTGTGACTATGAGGAAAGGCCAAACGGTGGTTTGCACAAATGTATGTATATTCACAGCAGAGCAGATGGTCACATGAAGATTGGAGAGAAAAAACACACACGCTTTTTTTATATCAGAGGTAGAGTGGGTGGGTGTATGCCAGTGGTGACCTGGACCGGAACACCTTGCATCAGCTTATATACATCAAGACAGAATTCTATGCAAATGAATTAGTTACAAAAGTATAATTGACACCTTATACATTTTGTAGAAAAATTTATATATATATATATATATATATATATATATATATATATATATATATATATATATATATATATATATATATTATATAACTATATTTCCTAAAATATGTGTACATAAATAAACTATGTGTAAAATACATGTGTATGCCAGATATATCTGCACATTTAAAGCAATGTTGAAGGTCATTGCACCACTCACTGCGTCATATAGCTACTAACCAAACTCTTGGCATAATATAGTCATTAAAACGCCACCTGTCACAACACATCTAAACCAGTTCAACTAGGGGCTTCTCAAGACATGTTGAAAAATATTACAATTAGTATATTATTGTATTATATATTACTATATAACACACACACACACACATATTGGGATGAGTGATATATCATTAGACACAATAAACCTTAAGAGATGTGTCTATTATTTTTGTAAACACATTAATTTGAGTGAAAATGAAAGCAAACAGTTAAGAAAGTGTGTAGCAGTGCATTGTATCTTGGCAGCTCTTAAAAATGACAGTAGTCTAGTTTTCCTGCTGTCATTTATTTGTGTGTGTGTGTGTGTGTGTATGTGTGTGTATATATATATATATATATATATATATATATATATATATATATATATATATATATATATATATATATATATATGTATATGTATATACAATACCTGTGCTCGCAAAATGTGTCAATGCACACAGTCCAAAAACAGAAAAATGTACATTATGGTCAAGTTTGAATGTCCAGCAATACCAGTGCTCCAACTAGTAATTAAACGTCTAAAACATTTTTATTTGTACATTTTCTGAGAGGAGTTTTCTCTTCTCACTTCTCACACTGCTGTGTACTTACACACTTTATACACTGAATTACAGCACTTAAGAAGGCTATTCACACAGACACATTCTGTTATGCCTGAAGTGAATGTTTTGGAAACTGTTAAGGAAAACATCTGACATGTAACATTATTTTAGATCCGTATAGTACAGTAACTCTTAAAAACAGGCCGCCTGTTAATCAAAGACAAAATAAAAGATCTGCTCTTGATTGAACAGCCTTTGTAGTTTTAATAATCATTGTATTTGTAATGAACACTGAAGTGATTTTTAGATTTTTTTATTTATCTTTTTTATTTAGATGTTTTTGCATCTGCTCTTATTTTTAAGAACAAATATAAAATAAAAATGGCAATATTGTGATTATTAATATAGTAATTAATATTAAGAAAGAAAGTAGAGGACTTGTTTATTTTGAACCTTTGCATATGAACCTTCAGAAAACTTTAAATGGATTTTTCTATGAAGTTACTTTGCTGACTTCGTTGATTTAAAGTGGGTGTAGCTCACTCATTTTTCATCATATATAATTTTGAAGGCCTTTAAATGGAGAATGTGAAAGCATTTGCTTATTGTGACTTATTTTGCAAACACAGGTCACATACTGTAGGCCTATATATCACTGGTCATGTGACGAAATGACCTCATTGGTTGTGCTTACAGCAGGCTAGGAAAAAAAATCAGGTTTGTGAAAAAATCTGCTTTAAGACGTGGTGTTAAATTGTGTGTTAGGCTGCAAATCGTCATCTATTTATTTTTCTTGCTGTTAGCACCTACTTGTTATTCCTCCTTAATTGCGCATGTATATACAGGACCCCTTATTTCAAAATCCAGCACAACTTCACCTGAACGGAGGGTCGCAAGATGAGCTGCATGCATTACAAACCAGACCTCTTCAATGTGAGGCTCAACACCACTAACAATTATGTTGACTATTGACTTTTCTCTCCGAAGGTGTGATCAATTGCCGTGAAAGTAATGACATCGCTTGTTGTTGTGACCCGTTCAGTGAGCAGGCAATTTATTTTTGGTGACAGAGGACTCATGAGAGACGACAGGTCGTCAGAGGTTTGGCAGCGATCAGAGAACAGAGAAATCTCTCGGGCCGAGCGACGAGGCGCACCTATTAGACGCAATTACTTCTTCTGATTGACTTGCTGAAGTACGCTCTTCCAAGCACAGGCATTAAATGCAGGACTATTCACATATCTGTGTGAATGGAGAGTCTGGCACTGCACCACAAGAGCGGTATGTAAGCATCGCTTTTTATTTTTCGCTATCAGAGTTCAAGAAGCAAAATACCTTTAAACCCATACATATTCTTTGGGATGCCAGTTTCACATGTTGTTTTCGCATAATTGATTATAGACAAAAATAATGCGGTAAAAATGCATGCACCTTAAACATTAAAGGAAAAGTTCATACCAGAACATATTGTTTTGGTCTATTATTGTATGTAAATGGTTTTTGATCTGTGCGTATTTCTCACCTGATTCAGATGAGACAACAAAATTATGACTAGAGGACTTGTATTTTGCATGTAATGATGGATTACTTTCTTACGGACACAGATTATAACTTTACCTTCATTATATGTGAATTACTGTGATGTTTTTATTAGCTGTTTTAACTCTTAATCTGATGGCACCCATTCACTGCATAAGTAAGTGATGGAATGCTAAATTTGGACCAAATCTGTTCTGATGAAGGAACAAACTAAACTACAAAAGAAACCGCAACTTCAATTGCCTGCAGGTGGGTAGATATATTTAGCTAATTTTCATTTGTAGTGAACTTTTCCTTTAAATCCAAAAAACAACAACAACAAAAAATCCCTTAAAATTTTCCACAAGCAGTCGATAGCAAAAATGAGAGAACTTAAGAAAGATAAAAGGGTCTCGTACAGCAACACAGCCTTCATGCGTAACAAGGAAAAGGTTGAGTGGGTGAAAAATACTTTTTTTTTTTATTTCATCAGGAGATTGTATTTCTCCGATAACCGGCTTGGAGTAAGCGGGATAATAGATTAGATTGATGAGCACTGAGATACAGAGTTTCCTCACTGAGAGCCGCTTTAAAATGAACTCTTCTCTCTCCTTTCCTCTCTCACATCTGCGTTGGGCTGTGACACAGATGAATAGGCCGGTTGAGGACAGGGGAAAAAAGTCTCCCTTAGTTCTCATGCAGCTCTAGAGAACAGAAAACAATCCGTCTCCGTTCCCACTCCCACCGTCCCCTTTGCTCAGACAACCACTTGATTCCTTCATTTTCTGTCTTTTTACTCCTTTTCCCTGTTGCCCTTAGCACACTCGTGCAGTGGAAGCAAACTTTTATAACCTTGTGCCGTGATGTGACACTATACCGTATCAGTGTCAATGTGAATTACCTTAGTTTAATGTCTATGGCTGCATCCCAATTTGCATACTATGCACTCTGTGTTAACAGAAGTGACATTCATAACCCATTTTAATTCACACTGGATTTTAAGTATACATTTTTATTTAACTGGTGATGGCAAAATGCACTTCTGTTCACTTCTGTTCAAGTTTTGGGCACAGATGTCTTTATTTATTCTTTTAATAAAATAAGTACATTGTGTAAGTATTCAAACTGTTAACCGTATATTTAGCTGAAGCACCTTTACAGCATCAAGTACCTCTTCTCCTCACCTGCTTTTTCATGTTGGATAGGGTCAGACACACATATTTAGGTTTCTCAAGAAATATTTGTTCAATCCCAGGCTGTGTCTGGGCCACTCAAGGACATTCACAGAGTTGTCTATAAGCCACTCTTGCTGTGTGTATAGGGTCATTGTCTTGTTGGAAGATGAACCCAGGCTGAGGTTCAGAATGCTCTGGATTGTTTTTCATTAAAACTGTCTCTATATCTTGGTGCATTGAGCTTTTCCTCTACTCTGACGAGTCCCTCAGTCCCTGCCACTGAAAAACAACCCCACAGCATGAAGCTGCTACCAGCACACTTTACTTTTGGCATGGTACTCTGCAGGAGATGAGCAGAGCTGGTTTCTTTCGAACATAATGCTTGGAATTGAGATTTATCAGACCAGAGAATCTTTTTTCTAAAGGGTCCTTTAGGTGATTTTTTGCAATTTCAAGTATGTTTTTGTGTGTCTTTGCAGAGAAAAGCATTGAATCTGGCCACACCACCATATAAAGCACAGATTGGCTAAGTTTTGTAGTGATGTTTGTCCCTCAATATATCTCCACATATGACCGTGGAGCTTAACTAGTAAACATCTGCTTCTTGGTTACCACCCCTACCAAAGTCCTTCTCCATCAGTTGCTCACTTTGGCCAGAAGGCCAGCTCTAGGGAGAGTCCTGATTGTTCCAAACATCTTACATCATGGATAAAGGAGTCTGCATGCTTTTGTGATCCTTCATTGAAGAATTCTTTGTCCTGAACTCTTCCCTAGATGTGTGGATTGATGAAATCCTGTTTCTGATACAGAAAGTTTTTTTCTCCTTTTTTTGTTACCTCAGGGCTTTGCTCTAGAATTTCAGCTGTTAGACCTTATAAGACATGCGCACCTTTCCAAAATAATACCCATTAAAATGAATTTGTCACAGGTTCGCTTCACTCAAAACGTTGTAACTTTTACAAGCAAAAGCAACTGTCCCAGAGACTTGTAGACCCAAAACTTTATAGTTGTCACACTTACACTGTCGGAAGGACGAGAGAAACATGGAGTATAACCTACAGTCTTTCAATCAGTCATACACAGGCCTAATCTAACATATAAGAGTAGAACGAATGATAAACTGACAACTGAACATAACTAATAAAGGGTAGCTAATGAAGAACAGACAAGTGAAGATTATCAACTAATAATCTAACTAAACAGGACAAACAGGAACTGAAACGGGGCAAAACATGGCACAAACAATCCAGAATCCTGACAATAGCAGTGTCCATACATTTAAGTATTGTTATTTATTTTTTTAAAAATCAGCTAACCATATACTGTACCAAAGTTATTGTTGTCCAACAAAAATAAGGGAATTCTTCCACATCATGTAGATGTCAAATTTCCTTGTGTCCATTCCAAATATTTTGGTGGAAATTCATCTGTCATTTTGTAAACGCTGGCCAACTTAGGTAGATGCCAACATGGACAGGTTGCATAACATCCTTAAACCATGAACAAAAAATAAAAAGCAGACAGAAATGTGTTTATGCGATAAGTTGTTGGCTTTCAAGAGTGTGAAATGAAGCATTTAGAAACCAATCACTCTAACTCAAATGTTGGACTGTGTGCAGTTTCAACGTTTGATTTTAAGCACATTTTTGTTTACTTTCAAACATGGAATCCATATTAATACCTTTTTGTCTTAATGACAAAACCACTTAATGAAAATGATATTTTAAGACAGGTGTCAGTTTCAGGATCAAAAGAATGATCATTACAAAAGTAATAGCTTTAAAAATAGCAATCTTGTTTGATTTTATATATGTAGTGTTTTAATTCATATGACACGATGCTGTGTCCTCATCATCAGCTATTGTAAGTGACACAGGAAAGAGTGAAGTCTCAACATATGGTGTTTTTGTTTTAATTAGATATCAGGAAGGCACAATATGCGAGACGGAAGAGGACGAACGATGGGGGCTGGCGTTCAGAAAGTGTAGAGGGGCGAAAAAAGGAGGTTTTGTTAATTCCATCGCTGTCTGCTTACATTTTTATCCTCATTACTCTGCGTGAGAATACGTGAGCGCGCACCCTGTTGTGTTCACGAGCTGACAGGGAATGTTTGGGGTGAGAACGCAATGGTTTGTGTGTCACTGCAGAAATTGCAGATGCTGTGGTGGTGGGTGAGAGAACGAGAGAGAGGAGAGGAGAAGCGAGCTCCACGCTCCAGGAATGCTAACGACACCTCGCCTCAGCCTCCGAACGAATGTTTCAAAACAAAAAAGAGGAGTATGCGGCACTTTGGAACACTGGCAAAGGAATTGAAATGAATGGTTTGCCCCAGAGCTCTTAAGCTTGTGACCTTCAGTGTTCTGTCATGTACTTTTCACATGAGATGGGCTTTTGAATCCTAATATTTGAGAATAAAGTATTGCGCTCTATGAATAAAAATTAGGATGAAGAAAAAAATCTGGAAAGGATAATTTATTAATTTAAAAAAAAAAGAAAAAAAAAGAGGTTGTCTGACCTTGTTGCACTGTTGAAAAGGCATTTCTTTCGTGCAGATTTTATACTCTTCACTGCCGGACGATGTATCCACACACGCAAGAATGCCAATCTCACTCATAAAATGAACATTGGGAGAATTAGTTCAGCTAAACTTGAAAACCATTTACTCACTCTTATAATTTTGATATATAGGCATAGTTTTTCTCGCTCTCTGTCTCTATACAGTGACATTTATTGTGACCATGACTGTCAATATAATCATAGTTAATTCAACACAACTGCATTACAGGTTTGCTGAAGTTAATACTATTAATGCTAACCTCAAACATCCAAACATCTCAGTCAGAATTTTTCAGGAAATATTTGTTTTAGGCTTATGATCAGGGTTAGGTACTCCTTCACCTTTGTTAATCAGCCATCATTTCCCACTGATTTTAAGAATAAACTTTGGGTAGGGTTAGGTTTAGGAAACTGAGATAAGTCTATATTTTTGGACAGTAATGTTGATCCAGGATCTAAAAAATATTGATCCGGGATCATGCCCTTGCGATTACTAACCTGATTTCACCAAGTGCAACATGTCCCAGGGTCAACGTCTTTGTGATTAATCAGATTTGAAGAAACAGTTTTATGTAAAGATTACAATTTTTGTAAAGTTTAGGCTTACAATCCATATTTGGTGCTTGTACATAAGTATTAGTCATCTATCATTTCCTCTGAGTTTAGGCATTACTCAGGGATATGGATAGATATGTAGTCAAGCCTATATTTTTGCATTAAAATATTGTTCCAGGGTCAACAAAATACGCTGACCTAGGGTCCCATCAAACTTGGCAAAATCAGGATGTGCTCTTGCAATATAGTACAAATTCAAGTGGAGACATATTACTGTGATTTTTAATGTAATTTTGAAGCTTGGCAGATTCTTATTACATGGAAATAAGTGACCCTTGGACCTTTGGACCCTTGGGACTTATTGGACCTTCCAAACAAGAACTATAAAGTCACATGGATTTGTAACAACACAAGGGTGTGTAAATGATTCATACTTGACCGGCCCACACAAAAGCCGTCCCACCGCTGGATGCCACAGGCTCTTTCGCCAAGGGACAGGCAATCTACAGGTTCTCAAGCTGTCAACACAGCAGCACACAATAAAGTCGCAGAAAGAATCTACCTCCCGAAGAACTGTCGATACATCCCGCGCACATGCCCAGACGTACCCTGCCCACCCAAGGGGATGGCCTCAGCGCCGGACCCAGCTGTCACCCCTCCACCATTAATCCACTGCTACGGCCGACAAAATCCATCTCCCTCTAGCAGGGGTTTGACAGAGGGTAAAAGCGCCGCTGAGATAGCCAGGTTCGGATCAATCGCTTCGATCCCAGCTCCTATGCCAAGACCCATTCATCAGCCTCTGGTTGTTATTGTTTGTTTCTAGCTTTCCTCAACAACCTGTCTCTGGAGTTTTAGAAGCAGGAGGTCTGGGGTAGGGAGCAGGGATGTAAAAAACTGTGGCATGAAGTCAAGAACTCAAGCCCTTGAGCTTTCACTTCCTTAGCTGTCTTTTAAGGGATGTTTGAGAGATGAGAGAGGAGGGAATTACCAGGGTTGTGTATAGCGGTTGGCAGGTATGGGTTTGTCAGTGGCTGATGTTGATATCTAGAGAGCAGTCTGGTTCATATGTGTTTCTTTGAATAGTGATCTAGAAAAAAAGGTGCATCTGAACATCTGTTTTATTTTATTACTTACTTTTTTCCAAAATCCTGGAACTTGCTGTTTGTTTTCAGGCTTGAAAGCTTTTAACTGATTATCGAATATTTATTTTTTGGTTAAATGGTCAAATTTGGTGGTTTTAGAGAAAAATATATAGGGATATATGTATTTGAAAGTAGTTTCCTATGCTAACAATGTCTGCATATATAAATATATAGAGATTTTAAATATAAATATATCTTAAAATATGCATATATGTCATATGTGACACAGCAGCATTGTGAAAATATTTTTGATAGAGGGTGTTTTAAAATGTAATTTATTCCTATGATGGCAAAGCTCAATTTTCAACAGTTGTGCTGCATAATCTTTTTGGATACTTTCTTTGATAAAAGGAAAGTTCAAAAGAATAGCTTTTAATTTGATTTATAAATAATTTTTATACAAATGTATAATAAATGAATAACAATGTAAAAGGCTGTACTTTTGATACATTTTTAAAAAATCTTCTTGACCCCAAAGTTTTGAATGGCAGCGTGTATATTTCTGTGTAGAAAATTGAAACTAATACCAGAGGGAACTTTGGCAGAGAAAAAGATCAAAACCCCTCAGTGTTGCCCTGAAGAATCTGTAAGTTTGATCTCACAGCTGAACCCTCACATCTACTGTATTCTCTCTACAGATGAAGTGTTTGGTTGCGTTTGTGTGGACTGTTGTGTGGGCTTCAACAGAATCATTCTTTGCTGTTTTCCTCTTCCTGATCTGAGCTCCTTGTGTGCTGCAGTCTTGGCAATTGGAAGCAGAGCTGATGAGAGCTGAAGTCTTGGCGGAAGTCTTTGGCAGTGGACTGTATGTTGGGATCATCTGATGTGCCAATTCAGTGCTGAACAATGAACTAGCGTAGCCACTGTGAACAAGGTGAACATTACTTATGCTTAATGAGGAATTCAAAAACAACTGCTGCACAAATAGTGATTTGCGTATTGCTGCCGAGACGTCTGTTCAGAGTTTATCAAATTTTCATCAAAAAAATGTCTTAAGTGTTTGAGAGTGCTTTAAAAGGACTGATTTCTCCCAGGATATACTTTTGAAGTCCATTAATAATGAATAAGGTTGCAAATGAAGTTTTCTTTTTTCTTTTTTGATAAGTTTTAAACCAGATTCAATCTTTTAAATGAACTTTTTTGAAAATAGGCCCATTCAGCTGATCTCCGGAAAATGGAAAGTTGCGATTTTCTAGGGGGATATAACTAGGAACTGTACTGCCTGCTGCACCCATGGTATAGCAACTTTTCATGGTACACGATGTAACTATAGAAGAGTCAGGTTTTGATTTGAAAGAATATTGAAATATTAAAAATGGTAAAAGTCAACTATTTAACTCTAGGGGAGTTGGGAAATTAGCTTATATATTTTTTTAAAATGGTGTGTTCCTTTAGCAATAGCTATCAAAACATAAGTGGTAATGAACAAAAAAAATTGATAATTGATAATAATTGATAAAATTGATAATTTCAAATTACTTGTTCACCAATATATCAGTAGACAGATTTTGGTGCTGACCAAACATCTGAGAAAAAACATCACAAAAATTACTCCAGTCAAATCAATTAATCAATTCATGTCTTGTGAATTGAAAATCTGCTTGTTTGGAAGAAACAAATATGTTAAGATGCTCTGCATTCTTGTTCTTTTGTGTTTTGCTTTGTGTATGTCATTCTGTAATGTGTGCAGGGATTGGCTCTTTCTCACTGAACGTGATTGGTGGATCCTCACGCCGGGTGGCTTTAAAAAGGCGGGGCTTTCAAAGCATGGCGAGCTCAGTTTGGCCTTTCCTGTCATGGTGTTGAGAGCTCTGGATTCCTCCTCTGTCAACAGATCACCAATGTCTTCTGTGAATGTTTTCATTTGTCCATTATTCTGTTTCTAAACTCTCTCTGGAATGTAGGAGAGGTCTGCCATTTACTTTGGTTTAATTGGTTGAGATGTGTTTTTGTTAAGCGAGTTAGGGAAGTTCTTTTGTATTTTCTTTTCTTTGGTTAGGTGATTTATTAGTTTTATTTTCATTAAGTTCTTTTGTTTGTTATTTTAGCCTTGGGCCTCTCTGAAGCTAATGCTCCTTATATTCTCTTTAATAAACCCTCAAAACGTATGTGCGGTTTTGGTGATCTGAGGCCAGAATCCCGGTAACATTATTCGTTCACGTCTTACACTATTAAAATGGGCTGTAACACCATCATAAGGATGTTTTTAACCCTAAATTGTTGCGTCTTGCCATAATCCATGATAATGCTTCCTCTGGTGAAAAAGCCTATCACCTGTTATCCTCTCACATTAAAATCCATTCGTTTTAATGGATTTTAGTACTGATTTGGATATTTTATATATTTTTTTATATATTATATTTTATCAGCCATTTCTCAAAATCTGTTCTTTGTTAGTTGTCAATCTAATATAATCTAATTCGTTAAAAATGATCAAATAGAATGTTATTGTATACCAATATTTAAGTTTAAACGCATCATTATTTTTTATCTTATTAAGTTGATTAAGTCCTAGGAAAGGGACTCAAATATCTAGATCTTCAAATTTTTTTAAATCACTAATGCCAGAAGACATTTCGTAGTCTATCTGTCTGTGTGTGATTTAAACTGTAACTTTTCTAAACCTCATTCAAACACCAGAAAAGAGAGAATTTTACAGATAAGAAAAGAAAATAGAGTGTATATGTTCTAGATAAGAGTGATGATTAGGCTTTGATGTGAATGTGGGTGCTGGTGATAAGTGAACAATGACGTCTGGTCACACAGGGCAGAGGAATACTGGCAGGCAGTGTGATGCGCAAGTTGGAGAGAAGTTTCTTTTCTCCCATTCATTTATATGCTAAGTGTGTTCCCCAGGGCTTCCGTCTTCCCTTTTTAATTTTACTTATCTTTTTTTAATCAATTTTTCTTTTATCTCAGAAGTTATTTGAATGCTGCTATGTCTTATTTCTTCCTCAGCAAGAGTGCATGGGATATCAATTATTGAATGGAGGCAGAGAGCAGCAAAATATGCTTTGCACCTTGGAGTAGTGTAGAACGACTGAGGCTCCCTGTCTGCATTTATCGCTCTGTTCCCAAACCGGAGCTACCTAGAGGGCTTTTAAAGTAATAGTTCAGCCAAAAAAAAAAAAAAAAAAAGAAAAAGAAAATTCTATCCTCTATTTACTCCAACCTGCTGTTACACTTTTTTTCTTCCATGAGCATTGCTAAATATTGCTTCAAGTTACTTTATAATTAGTCGAGACACGTAAACAGTCAATAATGAAGAATGAAGAAAATTATATAAAACAAACATGTTTTCAGCCAACAGAAGTGTTAAGTATTCAAGTTGAACAAGTTCAGCATTAAAAAAGTTGGTGATTAAAATTATTAGGATCTTTAATTGCCTGATACCGTTCCTGATCATTTTTGCAGCTATTACACAGTGTTATTGTTAACTAAATGGTTGATTGTTTTGAATTTTATATGAAAATTGGTGTGTTTTATCATGTTATTTTAATGTATTATCTTAATTATGTTTGTAGTGCAAACAGTTGCACTGTTTACTGCATGTCATCTCCTCGTGATTTATCTATAGAGCATAACGAACCGGAAGCCATAGGCTTACTTCCACTTTCAGGAAAAAGGTGAATAAAGGATTTTAAAAAACCTTTTCTAGTACACAACACCAAAACTCATTCATTGTTCAAAAACTGTGGGAACCTCAGTGTAAAGGCGGTTAAAATAAGCCTGCAATGGCGGTCTTCTTTTATGTTTTACTCTCTGTCAGGAAAGACATTAGCCCTTTGAAGTCTGCACCACAATTAGTCTCATATTATGAGGCTTTATTGGTTCTTTTCTCCATTTGTTTGATGGAAGTTTGCAGAGGTCTAATCACACTTAATGGCAGTACACAGGGGGCTAATATTGCAACGCTTCTCCAGAAAGCTCTCATCAGCCTATAGGCTAACTCTCCTTTTTTGTTCTCTCTTTTTCTCTCTCTCTGGACATCTCCCCAATCAACATTATTTATTTAGCTCATTTCATTTCATTTATTTATCATAACATATGCTCACCCCTGCAGCAATGGAATCAGTTTCATTAATAATCCTGTCCTTCCTGTTTTTGCCTGTCTCTCAAAGCTGAGTTTATATACGCACACACCTCATACGGCCATTAGACGTGTCATGTTGCCACAGTGACAGCAGCTTCCTGTGCTGGGATATGCTATACTTCATCTCAGGCTTTTTATTATGCGTGCAATTTTAATATCATTTATTAAATGAGAGACTACATGGAACATGGAATACCTGTTTATGAAAAACTAGCTTCTATGAAGCTAGAGTGTTTAAACGTGGTTGCTAAGGTGTTACTTGGTCACTAGGGTATACTACATGTTTGCTGGGTTTGTAAGCGTGTTGTGAGTGGCTGCTCAAATGTTGTCCTAAATAGTTGCTAGGGTGTAGCTAGGATGTTATTAATGGTTGATAGGGTGTTCTTAGAGTTTGCAAGTGTTGTTAGTGGCTGTTAAGGTGTTTCTAGATTGTTCTAAATGTTTGCTAGAGTATTAGGGTGTTTATTGGTGACGAAGTGGTTGAAAGTAGCTGCTTAGGTGTTGCTAGGTTGTTCTAAATGGTTGCTAGGGTGTTACTAGGATGTTCTAAGTGGTCTCTAAGAGGTTCTAATTAGTTGTTTGGCTGTTTTTAGTTAGATTAAGTCATTGCTAAGTTGTTCTAAATGGTTTCTATGATGTTTTAAATGTACTAGGATGTTCAAATTTGTTATTCAAGTGTTCTAAGTAGGCGTTGTTAAATACCTGCTTACTCTTTGTTTGTTTTTTTAAGACAAGGCTTAGTTCCACCTTTTCAGTACAAGTGTTTTAATACTTAAATACTTGTATTGTCTTATAATCTCAGCACAGTTTGTGATGTCATTCAACTGTCCTTTACATTCAGATTAAAGAAAGCCTTACATTAGACCAAGGCACCCCAGAGTGACTTCCAGCCAGACTGGGTTTGAACCGCACGCTTCATTAGAGCTACACTGACAAACAGCTCTGTCCGTCAAAGCTTGGGGCAAGCTTATTAAAGTGAGAGAGTCTTGCAATGACAATCAGAATGAAGTGTATAAAAACTCTAATGACTCTGAAATGACAGCTGAGCTAGTGAATAAGATTCAATTGGGTGTTCGTAACAACTGCGCTTGACTTCTTACAACGCTGGTTCACGGTACGACTTAAATTAAGACAGGCCTAGAGCTGCGAAATGGAGGTCTCACTCAAACACAAGGATCCCACACACAGGGTTTTGTTATGCAGCGGTGGAAGAGATGGTGTGATCTCACTGACCCCAGAGCAGTTGCCTACTGCAGGAAGGAGACTAACACTTCCTCTGAGGTGAATACAGATCAGACCGTCATGAATCCAGGGCCTGTCTACAAATCCAAAACCAGACAACCTCACTCTGGCTTGAGACATTTTGCAATGTTTTTATTCACTAGCTTTGTTTTCACTCTATCTCTATTTGAATGCATATTTGTTTCTATTATTTCTGTGTAAATAGATTAAAATCACTGACAGTACATAGTGGCACCATCTTTTATTTTGAAGTTTTTTTGCGTTGTGATCAAGTTGAACCACCTTCTGCTGACTGTATATCTCCATACATAACTGGAAATAATACAGTATGCCATCACATGCCAACTAATATGTGCATAGAGGAAATGTTAAGATTATTTACAATTCCAAGAGCTGAAAATGAAACAGATGATAAATATCAGTATTATTATACATTTTGTATATACATTTTATTGGTTCAATTCAATTTCCTAGTAGGATATTATTTGAAATCCCTATATATTTTTATCAGGCAGTACTTGTTTTCCACTTGTCTGATTTGTGCAGCGCTGATGGAAACCGTGATGTTATCATTGCTGTTATTTTGGGCAATTTTGCCTTTCCGTCTATTTCTTCTCTGTATTTTACCTTTGCTTTGATAGTCTCTTTTCATTTTTCTGTAGTCTGGCATTTAGAAAGTTTAAATGTGGCGGGTTCTACAGCAGGCTAGCCTGAAGGCAAGATATTTAAATTCACCATGAAACAGCGTTCACAAACCCATTTTACTATGGTAAATGGGAAATATTTCTGTGTCAGGCAGTTGAAGGGCAAATATTTAACAGTGATTTGTATCACACTACTGTTTAAAAATTTATACTTTTATTTTGCAAGGATGCATCAAAATGAACAGTTATAATGTTAGAGGAGATTTCTATTTTAAATGCCTTTTCTTTTTTATTCGTAAAATATTCCTAAAAAGTATCAGGGTTTCAACGAAAATACCAAGCAGCACTCAACACATATAAACATACATACATACATACATGCTTCTTGAGCAGAAAATAAACATATTAAATCAGTATTAAAAAACTAATGAACATTTACCTTTGCTATTACAGGATATATTAAAATAGAATATTGTTCAATTGTACTGTAATGATATTAGACTATTTTACTTTTAATTACTTAATTACTAATTACTTAATTATTATATTATATTATAATTCTGATAATATAATTCTGACCAATTCTGATGTTATGTTGACTTTATTTTGGACCACTAAACATCTAACGGTCACCTAAGTGACCATTATTCTCTCTCTCTCTCTCTCTCTCTCTCTCTCTCTCTCTCTCTCTCTCTCTCTCTCTCTCTCTCTCTCTCTCTCTCTCTCTCTCTCTCTCTCTCTCTCTCTCTCTCTCTCTCTCCCTCTCTCTCTCTCTCTCTCTCTCTCTCTCTCTCTCTCTCTCTCTGTGTGTAGATGCAGATAGAGAGTCGTTCCTTTCTGACCCCAGACGCAGAACAACTTCAAAATAAAACATGCTGTCACTATGGATGGAGATTGATTGTAAGACATTTTTATGGAAACTACAGAAACAAATATGTAGACAGAGGAGGAGACGGAGAGATAGAGAGAGACAAAAAGCAGGTGCACTTTATGAATTATGCATTTCGTTGGTAGAATGCCAACCTCCTTGAAATTCAAAAGTGGGACAGAAATGTGTGATTTTGGTAAGTGCTTTTGGTTTTTAATTATCCAATGCTAACCGGACTTAATCATGTTTAGGGTTTGAAAATAATATTAGGGAGACCCTGGAGTTTGTTTAGTTTCCCCAAAATGCATTTTAAGAAGCTAAGCTTACAAATACATTAAGGTCATGAAATTAGTTTCCAAAATATTAAACCAAATGGCATTTGTTTTTAAGAAAGATAGCACACTCATACTTTTTGTGCAAGAACTTTGTTAGGTTGTAAATTATAAACTAAATTAGCATTTCCCAAAGGAAACAGCAGTCCAGCAAAACAAATTATACTTCACCTTGGATAATGTACTAATAAAATATTGTGATTTTACGTTTCACATTATTATTCAGTGGTCAAAAATTAGGAATATCTACAATTTTTAAATTGTCTCTTATGTTTACAAAAGATATTCTTGCAAAGTTTAAAAACAGTTTTCAAGTCTTTAGTCACAAGATCCTTCCGAAATCATGCTATTTTTTGCTCAAGAAACATTTTTATTATCAATGTTGATGACAGATTCTATAAGATCGTGTGATACTGATTACTTGAGTCTACAGCTAGCCATCACAGCAACAAATTATATTTTAAAATATATTTTAAAATTCTTTTATCCTGTAATGAATTTTCGCAGTATTACTTTTTAATTTAAAAACCCAGCCTCGGTAAACAAAAAAATGACTGCACTTGATGCATCAAAAGGGTTTTGAAAAGGAAAGTTAGTTTTGAGCAGATGTCAAGCAGCCTTTACAGATACTGCGTGGTTAGGATATTCTCAATGAATGAAATTCATACATATTTAAGTCTAATCCAAAACACAAACACACACAGTTGTTGGCACAGTTTACAGCCAGACTGATCTTTCTGTGACATGGGGAAAGGTCTCATGCAAATCTGCATGCCTCGGGCCCTCCGCTCTCTGGCTCTCCAGTCAGTGTCACTGCGATTGAGACGTCCCTCTGCACTGCGCAGTCATAACACTCCACATAAATGTCAAGGGAGAACCTTTGAGCCGGGGCTGTATATAACAGCAGATAAATCGTTAGAGTGGTAGATGTTATATAGATGTGACAAAAGCATTATTGCAGTGTCCCTGGATCTATCTATAATTCATCTGAAGAGAAAGTAACTGTCAGTGTGTTTGTGTGTGTGTGTGTGTGTGTGTGTGAGAGAGAGAGACAGAGAAGGAAAGAGGGTCTATAAATGACAGGTGTCATTTTGGAAATGTATTTCTCCTTGTCTCACTGCCGGTGATGTGTCTAACATTACCAGAGTGAAAATAAAGATCCAGTACCATCCACCTGTTGGCTTATGGGTATTGATGGGTCATTCTCAGGAAATGGTAGCAATTTTATTTTTCCTATTTTTAAGTGACATCATACCTCTTTTTTTGGATGACATTTCACTTCACATATATATATATATATATATATATATATATATATATATATATATATATATATATATATATATATATATATATATATATATTGCTATACTTTTATTTATATTTTTATTTTATCATTTATTTTATTTATAGTTTTTTTACAGAAAAATTTTTATTTAATATTGCAGTGATATTTATTCGTCATTTAAAGTAATTTTTTGCACTGAAAAAAACAATAACAACAACATTTATTATTTATTTTACAAATTCTAATTAGTAATTTAATGAATCAAATCCTAGTTGTACTTTTACACTTTTATTTATAATAATGATTGCAAATATTAAAGTAAAGATTCAGGCTTGGATTTTGCAACAGCAGATGTATACATATACACTATAATGCTAAAAGTTTTAGGTCCCTCCCTTCTAATGAACAGGTCTGAGTACTTTAGAAATATCCATGAGTACAAATCTTAATGTTAAAGCATATAATAATATATCATTTTAATTTTTGACTTAGCGGCTGCTTTTTGACTTGTTGGCTGTGGACCTGATGTCTAGAGCCCGAGGTAGAAAAATATGATTTCTTTAAAATTCAGCAGTAACCCATTCAAATGAAATGATTTAAAGGGTTTTCCCTGACTTTTTCAAGCACAAATGGCACCGTTTCCTTAGAATGACCCACATAAAGACTTACTATGCATCTATAATAAGGCTTCCAGCAATATGAATATTTTCTGAAATGTGAGCTTAAGACCCTGCATACTCCAACACAAACACAAACTGTGTCAGAAACTCTGGCTGCATTGTAGTTTTATTTTTGTTTGTCAATTTGTTTAATAGGGACCGTGACCAATTCGGCAGTTTCGCTGGAGTTATGCAGATAGCTAATTTACATGTGTATTCCCCAGACAGGAAGCACATTAAAATACATCACAACAGAGTACAATGAAGAGCAAATAGCTCATGCCAGACCACAACGGATTCCAAGTAATATTAATGTAATGCAGATAAAAAGCAAAGAGGAAGTACAGCAACATATGGTCATGATCTACGATGTCAAAGGATGTCACCTTTGACTGGACAGTAGATGCAGTGTGTCTACAGGTTATTGGCTTAAACTGCACTAGTAACTACTGTCCAGTAGTATTTTTTTATTTTTAGATGTGGTTTGAAATTCAAAAAAAGGTTTCCAAAGCAATGCCATAAGAATCAATTAATGCGCTGAGTCAGGTGTGTTTGACTATGGAAAGGTAAGACATGGAAAACATGCAATGTTGGGGAGTCTCCAGGAACTTGGCATAGAAGATCTATTTTGGGTTCCTCAAAGAATCTTTAAGTGAACAGTTCTTAAAAGAAGCAGTTCTCTTTGATGTAAATAACATTCTAATAATTTATGACTAATAAAAATTACAGTGATTTAATCGGTAAACTGTGAAAATGCTACAGTAAGAACCTGTTAAATAGTTAAAGAAAAGTTCCCCCTTATATATGCGGTGACCAAAACTGTAATAAACATTTTAGACAATATTAGGGTGAAATATCATCTTTGGAAGTGAAAAATAATGTAAATTGTAAAAATGACGTTCCCAGAATCTGGGAAATGCAACGTTTTTTCTTTAAACATCTTTCTTATTTTCTTTTTTCTTATCAGTTATGTTTATTAGGGTTGTGTCTAACATCTAAAATTGTTAAAATAATATTTATTGCATATTTCATTGCATATGATGGTGTTTAGTGTTTGTGTGAATGACACTGTGTATTTAAAACCTGCTTGTGATGGGTTTTTATCATGAGACTTTCTCATCACCACCTGCATGTGGGAGTTATCGGTATATTTTATATTAGGTTGGCATATTAACATTATATCAGTTACAAAATTACAGTATTTAACTGTAAATTTAAGTTAAAACCATAAAACGTAAAATGTTGCTACAGTAAAATTTACCTTTAATTTAACTTTTTTTACAGAATTTTATTTTTTTTTATTACAAGAATGCTAAATGTTCATCAGATTCCAATAAAGAACCTTAATTTTTCAGAGTGATACCATTGTCTTTGAGAAGAGAGAATCATATTTATTAGAAATTTTAATCTAAATTGCCTTTTTTGCTGTTTCTTGTCAGCGATAAAAAACTGCTTACTTAGTTGAGTTGTTCATTCTTATAATTGTTAATAATACATTCTTTATTAAGCACTGGTGTCTTTGTCACCATTTTAGAAAAACATTACACCACTTCAGTGGATTTAGGCCACTTGAGAATTTTAGTAACATCTCTTATTAAATTCTGTAATTGGTGCAGTAAGTCATTGTCATATCTCAGTATGATGGATCTTTTACATCTCTAGCTAGTATCTAAAGAACAGCATGAAGATCTAACAGCAACAGTTTTCTGTCCATATATAATGAAAGCCCAGTGTGATATTCATTTAAGATCAATAAACCTTTTAAATCCTCAGTCAATCTGGCAACCCAGCTGTCAAACGTATGGAGCCGTGAGTATGATAAACCGAACGATCAACACTGAAACCCAAGGAGAAAGACAAGATCCCTGCTATATGTAAATGTATTGTAAAAGTTTGGGGAAATCAGGGCTCACATTTACGATGAAACTGCAGTGGTAAATGCAAAATAAGCCCTAAAGAGGTTAAGATGCCCTTTCTCATAATAGTATGGCTCCTGTCTCCCCTCTCTGCCCCTCTCCACAGATGTTGTGATAACGCTGTTGTTGTGTTCGAAGCCTTAGGACTGCCAGGGTCCCTGGAGACACGTTTGTGCCGTACATTTGAATGAGATAAAGAAAAGAGCCTCCAGGGCTTTCCATTCAAAGGTTTTGCTTTCCCAACGAATTTGTTTCAGCTTGGCATAAAGAACCGTGTGGTGTCCATGCACAAAATAAGATTAATCTGTGCTACTATAAGCTTGTCCAATAAAGTAACATATAATAATAAAAGTGAGGTCTGGAAAATAATAATTGCACTGGAAAGGTTGAGGTCATGTTATTGCACCATTTATCTACGGTACGCTAAATGTTAATATTAGGGGCCATCAATCGATACAAAATTTTAAAAACAAACGACTTCATATTCCAACTAATTAATTAAATGAATCAAAAATAATTGCATATATCAATATTTCCTAAGGCAATACATTAGGCCTACTGGCCAACATTGAGCAACCTATGCTCGTCGGAAAAACCTTTTTGCAACTCCACATTACAGTTCACCCCAGCTTAAATTAACACCAGTGGCAGTAAAACACTTTTATTCATTAATTTTCATAGAAATGAACAATGACAGCTTATTGATTAATATAGATTCAATTTTGCACGGTTTCTTGCAGAACGCTATGTTATGACCCCAAAACACTTTTAGATTTCTTTAACTACTACATATTCGTTTGCAATGCACAACACTTGAGTCCCATGAAACATGAGTCACAATAAAAGAGCTCAAAGAGTCATAGAAGCGAGCCAAAAAGGCATGGTTGCTTCTGCAAACGCGTTTGCTTTTGTTCATGCTAACAGTTAGGTTTAGGATCGGTTTAGTGTAGGCGGTACTTTTTTCAAACGCTAAAGAGCATTAATCTCTTTGTGTCACCAGACAATTCAACCCTGAACTGCTGCGATATAAAAGTGCGACAAAACGCGCATTTTTCCAATAAGCCTGGGATGACATTTACTTAAAACTGCAAACTTGAATTGCTCCAACTGTGAGAAAATTACTTTCAGCTCTTACAGAATTTCTGTTATTAATCACACTAAATTAGCATGTTTTGGTTGATTAAAAAGGCTTACAAAGGTCATGAACTGCCTTTTTTATTATTTTGTACTGTTCTGTGAGGACCACTTATGTTGTTGTTGTTAAGATTTTTTCAGCAAAAAAAGTAATAGGCTATTTTCTGTGCTGTTCTTTGATGACGATTGTGTTTAGCAGACGTTTTAGTATCGGCATGATATGCTTTGAATCTCAGCGAGGTTTTACTAAAAAAGGACCAGGTACCAGGTACCAAGTACTGTACCCAGTGGAAAAGCACTATTGTACACATTAGTGTGGTGCATTACACAATCTGTCATTTTAGACTGCAGACTTTTCAGACTTTTATATACAAAAAACGTATATAAAACTTAAAGAACGTCTTCATAACACAATGACCTCCTACATGTCAAAAGATCAAGAGATTACTAGATATGCTAATGCTCTGTTGGTCAGAGATGTTATTAACATCTGTAATATATCCTGTTAGATGTATCCTGATTCTCAGTTTTGGGGGTAACGCATTAACGCAAGTTACGTTATCAGATTACTTTAAGTAACTAGTAAAGTAACACATTACTTTTTAATTTACAAGAACATTTAGGAAGTAAAGCAATACTGTAATGCATTACTTTTAAAAGTAACTTTTTTGTATCGTGCACTGCTGATGCCTTTGCTCAAATTGAATACAGCCGCTACTTTGAAGGTTAATTAATTATGATAGGATATACAGTACATGTTGTGTTATTGTATGTTGTGTGTAAATGAGCTCAGAAATCTGTATGTAAGCTCGATGACTTGTATGTTAGATAACGGAGCATGATTAGCATAAGCTTCTGACATTAGCTTTGACTTAGTAACTAAAAGACTAGAAACATCTCTCTGCTGCTGCTTTTCATAAAGTATGTTTTCCTTTCTGTTTATGTGTCTAAATATAGCTCTGTGAAATGATTGCGTGATTGTATTCAGCCTTTGGCAACGTAGAATATTAAAGCTAGTCGCTAGTTTCGCTTATATTGAGTTTGTGGTTGATGCCAGGACAATAACTTTACTATTTGATTACATAACATTATACATTGTTCATTTGAATAATTCAACAATGTACAGCCCTTGACTGTTGTTTTGTAAATTTGAAGCATTACCGATTTATGAATTATGAGGAGATTAGCACTCCGCTAAATATGCTAACTGCTAATTTGTCTGTGCGGGACTGTGCTAAAGAACTTGGATGTATTTAAATAGCTTGCTAAGACACAAACTGGTGTTGGAGTTGAGCTTTAAATGCTGATTTGTTTCATCACGTTTGTTTTAGTGTGTCTGAATCCACTTACTGTATCATGCAGTATTTTTTTAAATGACTGAAATTATAATTGAATAATTTCAGATTTTGTGTGTGCATGCATTTTATTTTATTGTTGTATTTTATTTACCAGGTTGCGGCTAACTGTGCCCTGTCTCTGTGTACATTGTTATGCAGCATAGATGCATGCAGTCAACATCATATGTTCTTTAATAGACTAACAAATGATTGTGCTCTTGGCAAGTGAAGGTTTAGTGTGTTTTGCTCATATGCTGTCATGGAGATTAATTACAGCTAACTGTGTAAACAGAGGTAAATACAGTGCTGGCTAAAATAATTTATTTATTTCTTTGAGATATCATAGCTTATATCTGCCTACTCCTCCGTGCGTGTTTCAAGCCGCAGTTTGTCTAGAAGATGAAATGTGATAATTGCCATCATTTTTCAAATATACAGACAGAAATAATATACGCAAAGGCATTTTGGTCCTTTGATTATGTTTCTGTGTCAGCGTTGATCATGTTCAGCTGAATGCAAAGTAGCTACAAATAGTTCATGCTGTGAGCCGATATGTTTATGGTGGGCTTTCAGATTTCACTGACATCACCACAGACTTTTAGAAGTCCAAAACACATTTCACAACAAAACTCTCGACACCTTTTATTCCTTTTCACACAAATTTACAGATTTTCGATTAATGAAGTAATTACAATTCCTTAAAGAGTATCGTGTTATGACTTCAAAGCAATATTATGCTGCGAGATTTGAAAACTGAGGCTTTTGAACGTTAGCATCACACATATCCAGCTTCATATCAATGGGTTTTCATGGATGGTATGTCTGTTCTGTAGCTCACATTGTACAGAGATGTACTTGGTCATAGATCCTATGTAACTATGATTTGACAAAATAGTTCAGATCTCTGTAAAATGCATTTTTCAGATCAGTTTGCATTTGTTTTGTATTTGAATTCTGAATTTCCCCAATACTTACCTAAAGCGACGCAATACAACACGCACTACGTACCTATATCGATGCAATAAAAATGTGCTGGGGTTCACGTATTGAACCTCAGTGGACATTTCTCTTTGAACCTGCAGCAAACCATATTTTAATGAAACCAGGTTGTCAAATCCCTAAGTTTCTATTTCAGTTTTTTTTTTCCATGCTTTAACGTTTCCCATGTCAAAAGTCAATCATGTACTCAAAAATCCGCATGTATTGAGATGATATCGTTCATGCACGCGCAAGCAAGTAACCCTAGGGTTATAATTTGAAGCACTCTCCATTAGGTGTTTTATGTTCCAAAGTTTATTACCTAGGGTAAGGAGTTTGTTCAGATTCTGAAATACGAGCAGTAGTAGCGTTTGTTTTTAGCATGCACCCCTAATAAGTAATCTCTTTTGGCCAGGAATTCCACGTTTGACTATTTGACCCGTAAGGTCACCTGTCTAAATTTGTTGAAGAAAAGCACAGTGTGATGCTACGTGAGTAATGCACAGATTGTCAGTGAATGTTGATCAAGGTGGCATAAGGAGGAATGGAGAACACGGCTGACAGAGACCCTGAAGTCTCTCAGGCAATCTGCTCAGCTGCGAAAGTGAGAGCGAGCGAGCGCACACACAGCTCATAAATCCATCATCCTCCACATTGAATGGAGTAAAATAAAGACAGAGTAGTGCAGATGTCCCCGGAGTGACACCAGCATGACTGATTTGGCATTCCAGGGTCTCTGACACACTCTTAGACTGAATAATTAGATATTGCCACATGTCTCTGCCAAACTCTAAAGAGTTGAAAGCACGACGCGCTGATGAATGCAAGCATTAGTGATTCAACAAAGTGAAATAATGTAACTTGCTTATAGCGGCATTATCATAATTACGACCATGATTAGGAAACCATAAAAGCATTCATGGTGATTTATGATGTGCTCACAAATACATTCAGTTCTCAATGGTTTGTATATGAAGAATGCAAAGCATTAGATATCCATATTCTGTTGGGTAACAGCGAGTCGACATAATGAAACCGCACTGGCATAAATTAAACAGTCAACTATGTAATGCAGATAGATACCATATGAACTCAAAAGATGGACTGTGCAATGGGGTTTTTAATTTTTAACACATTTTATATATAACAAACAAACAAAAAAAAACCCATAGGCTTTTACATTTACATTTAAACAATAAAACAACAAATTAGTTGTAAGTGTGTGTGTGTTTTTTTTAGTCAGTATATAGGAACAAACACACACACTGACACAATATGTGTGATATGTTACAACATGCACCACTTACAGAAATAAGTGTTACATTAATTGTAATAATTGCAGAACATTTATGGTGGAAATGTTCAAAAAAATTTTTAGTCAAGACTCAAAAAACACAGTACTTTTTAATTGTTTTAATGGTTTTAATTGATTTAATTGTTTTGAAATGCATTTAATTTTTTTATTTATTTTTTTTACGATTTTATTTGGTTTGGTTTTGCTTTGTTTTGTTTTTACTGGTTTACTACAGTATATATTACACATAATGCATATACAATGTGACGACTTGCCCCTCTATTGGAATTACAAGAAAGGTTAGTGTTAGATTATATTTTAATGGAAAAGTGTGTGTATATGCAGAAATTGGTTTCCATGTTTCTTTCTATAGTTTTCATTTTTTTCCCTTTTTCCACTTGTATTTATGGACATAGACAGGAAATGACTGGAAGAAGAGTAGAAAGCGATAGATGATGCGAGATGCCAGTGTGAGAATAATAGCTCAATGAATCAGAGCCTCTGTATGAACCGCTAAGCCACTGCTGCGTGAGTCAAGGAACATCTCTGGTTCAGTTGAGTCTGGCTGATAACCTGATATGTCTGTAGCTTGACAAAGAGCCTGGCCTCCATCTCCGTCAGGTGAGTCCAGCTGGAGCGACTGCTTGATTATGCACCTGGTCGTGTTGGCACATTGCCCACATCGTGTCAGACATCCTTCCTGAGGACAATACGAACCCATCACTTTCTGAATGCTCCAAAAACTTATAATGAATATTCCTATTTAGTTTGTTCTTTGTTTGATATGTAATAATGTTAGCTTCATCTGATTTTATGTGTTAAATGCACTTATATAAACACAGTAAAATCTGAAATAAGCCACACAAATTATAAAATTATTATATATTATTGCTGTTCAGAATGCACACTTGTAAATATAGAGTTGCAGTTCAATTCACTAAACTGATTAAAATCACTAAATGAATTGATGCATTTTAGTGAACCATTTTAGTTGGCTCATTTATATTTTTCATTGACTAAAATGAATCAGATTTCCTATTATTACTTGGGAGTTAAAAGTTTAGAATTCTATGTTATTTATTCTTGTCGATTAAACAATTATTCTTATTTAAAAGCAAGCCCAGATGTGAAAATTTGTGCCACAAGGGCTATATATGATATTATTATTATTTTTTAATAAAAAAAATAATAATAATATATTTTTTAATGTTTACATTTAAAAAAAAAAAAAAATTATTTAATTGCCTGGAATTAAATCAATGTTCCCACAGTTCTTTCATTCATTGATTCATTGTTAGTTTTATTGGTTTTATTTATGTGTTTGTTTATTTGGAAATAGTTCAAATGTATAGATAAAACATTACCCTCATATCATTCCACATTTTTTATATATTACATTTCATTTTCATTCATTACAGGCGATACAACGTGAAAAATAAATAAGTAGTGTTTCCTATTTTTCTGAACAATATTACTAACGTCCAAAATGTAGATACTTTTATTTAGTTGTATGTGGTACAATATAAATGAATTCCGTTTAGCCAACCAGTCATCTGACTCGTAACAAATCTGTCAGTCCGTTCCACTTCCTATTCTTGGATGTGCAAACACAGGAGGGATATTCTCAAGCGTTGGTCTTATCATTGTGCCCTGCCATTAACAAAATCGAAGACGCAATGAGCGAGGCCGCTGTCTCCGGTGAGAGGAGGCTTTCTCAGCAGCGCCTTCTGCGATTACCCTCCCACCCGCAATCATGCCACCCACCGCGGATCATTAATATTACAAACCTGCAGGGGAGGACGTGGCCTGCAAATCCTCACTGTAATTACATTAAATATCATACACACAGTACAAACAGTGATCAAAGCCCGGAATTACACGGCGGAGCAGTCATAGCAGAAAAGGAGGAGAGAAAGAGAGAGAAAATTCCCCACAGTGGGTTCCTGGAGAGCAGGTTCTTCTTTTGACTGGCTCTCCTTGTCTGTCTCTGCCTTTTCTGCTCTTACAGAGCTGCGATGTCTGGGAGTTTTCTTTGCCGTATTTACTCTGTCAATTTTACTCCTTTTCAGTTTGAAATGTGTGTGCTGTGTAGCTGAAATATATCTCAGGATGTTCTGCTGGATAATCACAGAACGCTGCAGTCGGGTTGTCCGGATGTTTTTACCGCTCAAGTTCAACAGAATACTGTAAAGAGCTTTTTGACAAGTGCATTGTGGCGTGCTTATGTATGCAGGAGTGAAAGTACTTTTGATTCTTGCCAAGTCGACAATCCAATCCAGTTTAAATATTTGTGCAACAGTGACTATACAGTATTATCATTTCACAATTTTTAGCTGGAATTATTTAAATGTGCTCTTTAATATATGAATATAAAGTATATTTTTATTTATTTAAATCAATAGTTAAACAAATCTACAAGTGTATTTGTTTATTAATATTTTATGTATTCATATTTATTATTTTATAATATTGTTATTTACAACATCAAAAAAATTTTTAAATACATTTTATTATTTTCTTTTCAAACCAATACAATTACAATTAAAAATATTACAAATATACTGTTTTATTTATTTATACATACTTATTATTATTTTTCATTAGCCCTTTTTTGGAAAACTATTTTTTTAATTAAATTCAGACTACACTGTACTGTGTTTAATCAATCAATTTCATTTTTATTTAAACCAATTAAATATAAAATATTAAAAATATAATTGCACTTATTACACATAATTGATATATTAATATCTCTTTTTATTTAATATGTTTATATTTAAACATTAACACATTTGTTTTATTTATCTTTTTGTATTTATTAATGTGTATTATTATTTTAATAAAGGGTTTACTATCATTATTAGCCCTTTCATGTCACTCTTATTTTTAAAACACCTTAACACATTTTTCATTTCCCACAAAACAGCATTTCATAGTGACTACAGACTTTTAAGCTCCACAGAGCACAAATAAACATTTTAAAAGAGTGGTGTGCATATGATAAAATTAATTTAGCTTTCAACTTAAAAGGATTGCCGGGTGTCCATGTCATGTCCATGTCCATGCTTGTATGTTTTTAAAAAAAATCTTGCTCTTTTTGAAGTAAACAGACATTGTCACTGAACCAATTACGGTACACACGTCTGGAATGACATGGCATGGTAAGTAAATGATGGATTTTTATTTACTTGGGTGAACTATTCCTGTAACATCACTGTGCTCTCCTTAACACATTGTACTCTGTCAGATTCCCTATTTACTGCATCAGCACAAACCTCGAGCCTTCAAAAACTTTTCCCTTCTAGATCAAGGTCACGACTGTCAATTGTGAGGCGGCATTGTTAAGGGAGGGTGGGAGGAATAGGCCCAAAAATAGAAGTGATTTCTGTACTTTGTCAAGCCAGCCATCTCCATTTCCCCGTGGTTCGGCCCATGATACTGATCTAAGAGGCAGCCTGGTGATAAAGATCACACATTGAGCGGGAAACCTCCCTCAGGAGTTAATTGAAGTCAAAGTGAGTCACACCATCTTAGATCTGGCAGATGACCCGTGCCGCTCTCTATTGTCTTTTTTCCATCCTCGCCGTCGTTTTGATCAACGCTTCGCCCCTGCTTTAACTTTAAATAAGCAATAGCCAGGGGATGCCGCTCAATGTCAACACCAACACTTGAGAGGTCACCTTCCCGATGCCGCTGATAGCTTCCTGGCTGGCCTTGTGAAAGAGGCAGGTGCTGCATGTGAACGCATTTCCATGTTTTAAGAAGAGAGATTAAGGCTCACTTAATGATTTTGATGTACTGCAGTAGTTTTACATACTAGTTGTGCAGTATGCATGTGATATGTGACCTTCATTTGCCAAAATGCTTGAGCCCACTGTGTGAAAAACAGTATTTGACCTTCCTTTAAGTGTGATCGATGACTCTTTATTTGATGAGACTGTCAAATTTGTATTTATTTATTTTTTTTAATTTATTTTATTTAGGTGAAAATGCTATTTAAGGCAACAGTGCAGGATTTTCAGAAGGATTCAAAGGAGCCTACTTACTTTATTAATAGTTTATTATAAATGTACTTATTTAATATTTAAAATATTTAAACATACATATAAGCATACATATATATTCTATTCTATTCTATTCTATTATATTATATATATTTTATAATATTTTAGATACATTTTTATTTATTATTATTATTATTATTAAATATAAATTATATTAGACTGTCATTATATATAGTTCCAAGAAACTTAAAGAATTACATATATAATAATTAAATGTTTATATATTATTATGTATTTTTACATTTATATTTTAGAAATATGACATTTATAATTATTATTATTTATTAAAAATTTAATACTCTACTGGCATTATATGTGTAGTAAAAGAATTAAAGAATTAAATATATAAGAATTAAATTTGTATATATTAATGTTTTTTTAAATATTTGATTTTAAATACATTTCGTATTTATTATTATTATTATTATTATTATTATTAAACACATAAATATAAAATCATATATGTCATATGTCATATACAGTTACAAGAAAATTAAAGAATTAAATCTTTATATAGTAATATGTATTTTTTTACATTATTATTATTATTATTATTGTATTTTAGATACATTTCATATTATTATTAGTAGTAGTATTTTTCATAAATATCAAATATTCTACTGTCATTGTATATTATCATTGTATATTGCCATTATATGCATAATAGTTTAATATTAAAGGGACTTTGTAGCAAGTTTGACGTCAGTGGTGCCAGAAGAAGTAGTTTCAGATATTGAGAAGTGCAAATGGGACTTAAAAAGACAAAGGCAACATTTTTTTTATTAAGTAACTGTGTCCTTAGAATGTAGCAAACACATCATATGAATTTCTTTAATGCGACTTTTATTATATTTTTTGGAGCTTCGTAGCTTATGGTCATTATATGCTGTATGAAAAAGAATATTTTTTTGTTTTGAGTTTTGTGCTTCACGGATGGAAGAAAGTCATGCTTTGAGTGCGGAATTATGACTAGATGAGCAAATGGTGCCTAAACGTACATTTTTGGGGCACGCTATGCCTTTAATGAGTAAAACAAAACATTTAAATTTGAATGTCGCTGACTCATTTTTGCCACTTGCGTCAAGTGTCCTAAAGCTGTAGTGACACCTGTGCCAAGCGTCTCTTCCTCCACAGCAGTAAATCTACTCATGTGAATTATGCATTCCCTCTTCACTCTTAATTACTTACTCAGCTACAAGATTTTTTCCACATACATCCTAATGTTCCTGTGACACGTGTTGTGAGATGAGCTTGAGGGAGGGGATATTTTCAGATTGATGCCCTTCCTCTAGTTCTGGAGCTTCATGCACCAATAATGACACATGATGGAAGCCCCTGTCAGTGTGTCATCTTAGAAAATGAAGATAGATGGAAGGATGGATGGAAAGTGATTTTGTTGAGCTGGAAGTTAAGAGCATTGCAGTGGTAATAGGCGAGGGTGATTACCGCCTGCAGAGCCGCTGAATGTACCTGGAACTCTTTTTTTTTGTCCAATTTAAGAACGAGCTATTAGGCAGTAGCGCTGTTGTCAGCTTTTTTTTTTTTTTTTTAGAGAGTTTGTTGCTTTCAAAGTTATTAGCAGATTTTGAAGGTACATAATTTTGTACACACTTTAGTTTAGGGGCAAGTTTGCTTATTAGCATGCGTATTGCTAGCATATTGGATTAGTAATTATAAATGACTATTAATATTACTATTAATTACATTAATGCCTTCTGTATGACTTTGCCATACCTATAATTAACAACTACCTGACTAACTATTATTAATCTGTAGATTAGGAGTTTACTGAAGAAAAAGTCATTATGGGTTATGAGAAGTTAGTATTTTGGTTTTGGGTGTATCAAAACAACAGGTTGACATAAACGCAAGGTCAAAAAACACTTTTTTTATAATTTATTGCATGTATTTTTACTTTATTTATTCAATGACTCATTCAGTGATACATTTTTCCAACCCCTCCAGGTGATTGGTCGATTTAATTTAAAGCAGTGTTTGTGACCTTTAATACTCCAAAAGCGGCACCTAGTGGCAAAGAATGAATTTGCATTTTCATTAAGACCAACACAAGATCAACAAGTGGGCGTGCAATATGCTAATATTTCATTTTGACTCAGAGTTCTAATCTTTCTTTTGAGAGACAATAACTTTATACACAATGCACTTTCAGATTTAAAACTGTGCATGATGTTTTCATTCACTTAGAGCTGTGTTACACACTGCATGAAAGGTCAATTTCAAAAATCCATAATAGGGGCACTTTAATAATCTGCAAATTATTAGAGTTTACTGAGGCAAACGTCGTAGATAAAAGATAGTTGAAGGTGCAAAATGGAATATTGACAGCTAGTGGTTGAAATGGCTGTTGCAGTCACAGTATTGGAAAGAGTTGTTTATCCCACCCTCCCCTCCAGAGTCCATGCTCACACGGGTTGCCAGATTGAGGACACAGCAGAAACGATTGCTAAGTCAAGCCAGTGCTTTATACAATACAGATTGTGTCAAAGAAGCTTTACAGTATTAAACAAGAAATTAGCTTGTCGTTAATGCAAGAAGAAGAGGATTTTAATTGACGAAGCAATGAGATAAGCCTTAAACTGTAAGTTGATGAGCTGATTTATGTACGTTTTTAATATTCCAGTTTTTAGATAAATGCTGAATCCGCAATCTCTGATGCTACTAATTTGCTGTCTTCCATGGCTGCAATATGCAGAGTTTTCCAACAACTGGCAATCTGGGCTGTTGAAATACTAATGGTTAAATCGGTAGCGAGGGGAGTCACCTGGTCCACAGCTAAGAAAGACAGAAGTCACATTTCAAAAGTTGAATAAATGGCTGTTGCATTGTTTTTTCAGAGTAAAAAGTGAATTTATGTAAATATCTGCAGACATATCATATTTGTATCCATTAGTACAATAAAAAAAAAGAAATTACTTAGAACATGTGAACTTTCGCTTTTTGAGTGGACTGTCCCTTTAAGCATACCTATTACGTAGGTTAAGCAAATGTATAAATCATTGATAGATTCAGTAAATGTAGCCTAATGAATTCATTTGGAGGAGAGTGTAGTGCTCTGGCCGGGAGGTTTGTGCCGCTTAATTAAAACTGCTCTGTTGTAAACAGACACACTGTATACAGACCCTCTGGTCATATCCAGATTTGGAGCGGTTCGATGCATTGGCTGCTTACCATTTTGCTGCGTTTTCTAGATTCAGAATAACGAAAAAGCCACGTTTAAAGCTTCACATGCACACCTGTGACCGAACATGAACTGAATTTTATATGAGTTCTCATATGATTAACTAAATTACTTGCCGAAGGAACTGTTTATTATGGAAAATTATAACTCACTTCTAGATGTTCTGAAGAAAAAGTGATGTTTCACTTTGAAAAAACAACACGATTATAGGTTGTTGCCATGGGGTTGATGAGTGGTTGCTTTGGAGGTTCTGTGTCGTTGCTGGGGGTTCTTGGTGGTATTTAGGTGGTTGCTAGGGGGGTTTTGCTGTTTGTTAAATGGTTTCTATAGAGTCTTGGCACTTCGCTCACTGGCCCAAGTAAACAAAAAATAAATAAAACATTCCCAAGTTTCTTTGAAATATGTGCCAGTATGAGATTTTCATCCTTTTTATCATCTGACAAAAAAGTGAGCTTGATCACACAGAAGTGTAAAAATCTGCATGATTTAAATTATCATTCACATCTATGGTGTTATTAATGATGCTTCCCTTCATCTAAGCATAACTATTTGTTAAACACTGTCTTTAAAAGCAATGTGCCAATTTAGAGCAATATGTTGTAATTTATTGTGATTTCACTTTTACAATTTGCCTATCTATCTATCTATCTATCTATCTATCTATCTATCTATCTATCTATCTATCTATCTATCTATCTATCTATCTATCTATCTATCTATTTTACATGCATGTACACACAAAAGCCGTCTTTCACTTGAGCTATTGCTGATTTTAATTTGTCAAAACTGTTTACCAGTACTGTGCCAGGCTATTACCACTATGTCATCTGGGGAACAGATAGGTAATGAAAGATAGACAAAAAGAGAGAGAATATGAGACAGAGGAAGGAGAGAGGGGGTTCATTTGGAGAGATGCTGTGAAGGGAAAAATATAAAGAGCCGGCACAGATTCATTATTCTGTCTTTTTCCCCTCAAATCAATTACGCTTACATGCAAATCAGGCCAGTTTTCTATTAGCAATGAATTATTCAAATATTTACAGGATGTGTGAGAGAGAACGTTTCAGCTGTGTCAATTAAACGCTGAATTATACAATGTAGGTCTAATGTGTAAATCATACATGCTTTACATGTACACTTTCTGTACGTGAATTAAGGTTCAATGATGCAAGAGTAACTCATATGAGATTTAAACACTTCCCATAGAGCAATTTTCTTATAGCTTCCAAGTTTGAGTAAAAAAAACAATGATATTTATTTTTGAGAATGCAATGTCAGATGTAATTTGATTGGTTTGTTTGTTTGTTTGTTCTTATGGTTTGCTTGTATTCAAGAGCATAAATTAGCATTAAAAAACTTTTTTTGGCTACTGTTCCTTTAAGAACAGTATTAACATAAACAGGTCTGGGTTGTGTTTCCATGAAGCATCCCAGACCGAAATAGAACGTAGAAACCATAGGCACCAACCATCTCTTTGATCTAGGCTTACGATGCTTGAAACGCAGCCCTGGGTGGTCATTCTCGACTTTCTGACTTCAAAAAGTTGCAGAAGTTTGGAACAAGCCATTTTTCCATCACAGTTTCTATAAACACACTTTTTAGACTCAGGAGAAGTTTTCAGCTCTGAAACGTACAGCATGTTTTAGTACATCAAAGTCTTTTATTTCAAAAGGCCAAGAAAGCTTCAATATTTCATGACATGACCACATGTTGCGCTATAAATAATCATTATTCCTCATTTTGATTGGCTGGGTTTTTAAAACTTTAATAATAAAATAGGTTAATAAAGATTTAAAGAACTAAAATCCGGGGCGACAGAAATGTGAGTTTGATGAAACGGCAGTGAAGTGCAATTTACTAATAGAGAGGCAAAAACATTTGATTTGAAAAGATCATTGTATTTCCATGTCATTTTTGATAAAACGTTACCGGTTCTGTGGCTCTTTTTGTGTCACTAACAGTTTTTATCCTGCTCTCACAGCTGAAAATGCAGTCTTCCTGTGTGGTCACATGATTTAGTGAACAATATCTCATAAATTACTCCAATCGACTACACAAGAAATTAAATTTCTCTGGTGTATTTTCATGGGGTATGCATTACTTCTCCTTTACGTCTTCTTCTAATATCTATTGACATCCTTTACCATAGCGTTTTTAATAGGGAAAGTAATATACTTTGTTTTTCAGCAGTCTACCAATGTTTGGCTTTTACCAAATTTTGAGTTTTTTGGGTTAATGCGACCTCTGGTTATGACCCACTCGACATGAATCTTTCAGAAACGTACTAACTTATCACGATTCTGTGTATTTTTTTGTAACTTCTCAAAAGTCTTTTTCTTCTCCCTTGTCTTTTTAATACACAGCATCTCTCCCTGTCACTCGTTCCTCCAAACAGAAACTCGCTGTGACTTTGACAAATTTCACAACCTAAACCGTCGGCTCCTGGGCCCGGTGCCCGACAAGACTTGACACGCTTCGCTGGCCTGTACGACGCCAGGGAATCAATCGCTGTCCCTATTCATAATCCATACCTCAATGTACCCCGAGCAGCCATTTAAATCCTCATTTGTCCTCGGCGTCGCAGAGGTGAAAAGTTTATGAATAAAGAATTATTTGGATCGCACATTCACACCAGTCTGAGCGGTGATATCCTATTTTTGACAGTATCATAATAAGCTGCTGAATTCTGTCATTTGTCAAGAAGACTCTGGTGAATCCGGGGCGCTGCGGGGTAAAATTTTAAGCAGTTTTTTAAAAGTGCATATTATTAACCACCTGATTTTGAATGATGACATAATGAATTGTTTATTTAAGGATAGATGTTGTCCTTTCAAAGCGTCAAGTTAATACGAAGTCACCTGCTTTTTAGATCAGCACTCTAGGGCACCCGATGAACAATGTTGAAATCGTCTCCGACCGAAACATCCAGAATGCACAAGTTTTGACATTCAGAACTAATGAGGCCATAATAAACTAATGAGACCACCCAGAGGCCTTCAGTGAACATGAGGAGCTCATAAACAAGTTGCATGTAAATGTCAGCTAGTTCTGTGTAAAAACAAGACTCTCTACTCATTAGCACTGATCTGGAACTGGATACTCGTACTCGGATCAACTCTACGGCACCAAAATGCAAATTCTTCCGTCAGCACATGCAATCTGAAGAGTAAGACAACAGCAGGCTCGTGTTGTACTTTCACACTGAGACGGTGTTTTAACGGAGCTTCAGCTTTATACGGAAAATAAGGAGAGAGTATTTGCTTTAATGGTGGTCATAAATTATTAAACGGTTATCGGCAGCGTCCCAGTGAGAATTATTATTACAAACATGATCATCAGGAAATCTAATTTACATTAAATGATAATTATTCTACATAGAAAAGAACCCATCAGGCTATAATTTGCTGAAGTATTCCGAATGTAATCTAATTTGTTGAAACTAAAGACTAAAGTGCTGTTTGCTGTCTGTAGCTGAATGAGACTTGACACATATTTTATTTATGCATACAATTTTATATATATATATATATATATATATATATATATATACATACATGCAACCCAATTCCTTTTTTTCTCATTATTTGGCTAAAATTTTAATTAAAATAATTTCAAATCACATGAGCTGATATTTTATTTACATAAAACATTTATTCAAATTTGATGCCTACTACAGATCTCCAAATATTTGGACTAGGGATATACCATGATGACTTCCATGAAATAGACGTCTTCTGGAGGGGAGCATATGTTGCTTTACAGAGCATATACGTTTGCCTTTATATACCTGTCGGCATGAACATGTTTTATTTTAGCATCAATTTATAACACAAACAAAATGCATTTCCAGCAACATAACCATGTTAGTTTCCTACTGTATGGTCTAAAGGTGTAGCTTGTACTTATAAATGCGTTTGACTGAAACATCAGGTTCAGTATGTCTGTTATTTGACCTGTAAAATTGTTAATGTTTATTTTGGAGAGCGACTACTTTTCTGTACAGATGAAGATCTGGTTATGCTGTGTTTCAGGTAAATGTTCTCCATTATGTTGTTGACAGTTTTATGGAAGCCAGATGTTCTTTGAACAGCTTTCTTATTCTACAGCTCATGGGATTTTGTTTGTATTGTGCAGTGACAGGGTTTTTTGATGTCACACGTCATCATTTAAGGAGGTTGAGGACAGACAGGAAAGGTCTTTTCTGCAGAAGAGACACCGCTGACAAGGACATGCCTGTCTTTGTGTCCTCGTTTAAATCCCATGGAGAAGGCCACCGCACGGAGTCAACGTTCATTAGCATCACTTGCTGTTATGGAGGGGAATTAATTGGCCACCTTTTAATGACAGGGCACACTAATGCCTAACAATGATCGCCATCTGTGTTTAAGATCTCGTTCGAATTGCACAACGTGTGAAACATCAGAACTGTCCCTACAGACGTTGCTAGCACACATTTTTTTCAGATGCCAGGATAATTTATGCATTGACTAATAAACTTAATGGGTTATTTTATTGTTGTTGTTATATTTCCGAGGGTGTTATTTAGGAATTATTGGAGTGTTTGAATGGAGCGACACTTCCATAAAAACCAAAATGCAGAACTTATTTTATTAAGTAACTGTATATTATTAAGTAAACTGTACAGTCAGAAAAAAAAATTAATTCTTGATGTTTCGACTTTTTGTTAGTCATTAATAAGTGCTTACCTAATGGGACTGGGATTGTTGATTCTGCTCTTCACAAAATAATATATACAAATATTTAATTTATTATTATTCATACAATAATGTACTATAATAATCTCTGATTTTACATTTGTGCTGCTAAAATAGTTAATTTTTAGCAATGTTTAGTAGACTTTGGACATCATTCAGAAAGCAAGTAGAACTGAAATGAAATAAAATTAATAACTGTAGTAATTTAAAAGTATTTTTATATAAATAAGTGAAGTTTATCATAGCAAATTTGTGATCTTTTTTAATAAATGCTAGATATATAAATTTGAAAATTAGTTTACATACTTCCTTGTGTTCAATGATTAATATGAATTTCTATAATTAAAACAATAAATGAACAAAATATAACATGCGAAAAGTGTTGAACACCTAATTTGTCAGAATGCATTGCCTATTTGCATTTGTTTGAATAACATTTCAGTCCTTTTCCTGTTATTCCAATTCAGCTCAAATTCACACACATTGAGAGGAAGCCAGTTTTTCAATTTTTTTCCATTTCTAATGCATAAAACAACCAAATGCAACAAATTTGTGGTCTTTACTGTCAGTAGACAGCCATTTCTGATGTTTTCTTTCATGTTATTGCAGGCGTTACCATTTTAGTATTCAGATAGTATTCTATAAGACAAGTTGCAGAATTTGTACATCAATAGACCAACCTGTTAGGAGTATGCATGATGCAATTTCAGCACCATAATAGCACAGAAAGTCACTGGCGTCATCAAAGCACAGAACAGGTGTCCGAAATAAGTTTGGAGGTAGATTTGACTGGCGTGAAAAACGGGAGGAAGAGAAACATGACGGAGAGGTTAATGAGAAAAGAGAAATGGAGAAGGGCAGCAGCGTGGCTTGATCCAGCTCTTCAGCTGCGAGGCGGCAGTCAGTTAATCAGGTCACGTAGTCTGATATGATAATCCCAAGGGCACTGCATGAAAGCAGAGGCAAACACCACGCTGACAGTGAGGAGAGCTGAATCTGATGGGAGGTGCTGTTTGGGAGGTGCTTTTAAGATGTCTCCTCTGAATCGTGTTCAGGAGACCTTGTTGTCCTGCACTCGCTCTGCCTTCAGGCCACGCTGGTGTATTTAGGTGTGTGTATATTCAGTCTACGCAGATTGACACCTCCATCCGTAGGGAGTTCACTAACAATGCATTGCGCTGTTGATAGTGTTTATTTGTACACGTTGTCTGCGCTGTGTGCAATGAGCAAGTCATATTGGCAGTAAAGTAAAGTGGTTCACCTCATAATATTCCCAATGTAATTTGAGGCACATGATAGAGGTCACCTGGATATTTCCAGGTTGCAACAATAAGGATTTTTTTTTTTTATTTCTTTTCTTTGCCCAAGACTAGCAGTTCGGCCTCTTTTTATATGAATCTGTCTTTAAAAAGTCGAATTGAATCTCATTTATTTATTGATATTATATTAAATAATTCCATTATTCAAATACCCATTTTATTTTAGCAGCATTATCAGATTCTTTACAATAAAAAACATGCTTAAATTTTTTATAGAATTTTATGTAATGCAAAAATATATTGTATTTTTAAAGAAAGATTTTATATTGCATTATATATTTTAAAAGTGTGATTTAAATGTCTAAAATATTTAGGCGACTGTAATTAATTACTTGTATTTTTATTATAGGAACCAATTATCACAATTAAGTAGCTCCTTATTAGCATATTAACATATTGGCTGTTTAGTTTTTAATAAAGCATTGCATATTCTGCATGACCATATTTTACTTCCCTAATCTTTTACACAATACATGAACTTAACAACTACATCAATATTAGAGTATATTAAAGGAACATGATCTTTACTTAATGATTTTTGGCATAAAAGTAAACTTTTGCCCCATACAATGTGTTTTTGGCTATACCTGTGCTACTTAAAAGAATATTTCACTCAAAAATTTTAATTCTGTCATCATTTACTCATCCTTGAGTGTTTGACATAGTTTTTTTTGTCACATAAATTTCTACCAGACTCTTACAACCCCACTTGAAAACCCCTGAAGTAATGTAAAAAAAAAAATTCAATACATATCAGAAATCATAATGTTTATTTATGCTAGACCACACAGAACTGTCCCACCAGAGCCAATGACAGTTCCATCAACTAGCCTGAATTCTGCTCAATGGCCTTGAGCCATCAGCTCATTCATATTGTTGAGATCTGATTGCTACAGCAGCTTCACCAGTATGCATGTCTGTGTGTGTTTGTGCCTGTATGTACTATGAATACCCATCTGTGATTCAGCCTGTATTTTCTGCCATCTCGATGAATCAGTAAGAGCGAGGTGAGGGATGAGCTGTGCCCTTCCACCTCAGCAGTCAGAGAAGTGCGAGATTCAAACGAATAAGATGCTTCCAGCCGTGTTTGAGGGATGTCAAGGTGTCAGAACTGGAGCTGGGCCGAGTCCTGCTGAAATGCACTGTGCGAAGACGTTCCCCAAGGCTATAGTAAAGGGCCGAACGCTCAAATGTCAGCAGCTGACTCTTCCCTTCAGTAGAAACAACACCAACTACTGATGAAAACAGCCATAAACCACCTTGGCAGGTTATGTTTCAGACGACAGAACTTCCCAACAGGGAAGTCACATAATGACAGCGATGTATGTATGAGCTGAGGTGAGACACAGAAGATGACTTAATGTTACTGGCCAGGGTTAATATACTATTCTGAAAATGTTTTGGTCAATAGGTAACATATTTTTTTTCCTACTCGAGTATGAGCTCTCAGTTAATATTCGCATTTCATATTATACTAAAAAAAAAGCATATACACAAGCTTTTTGTTGTTGTTTGCTTTTCTAAAGATTTTATACATGGTTCCATTAAATAAAACGTTTATTATTAAAAATTGAGATCTTTACAATAAAAGCATGCTTCAATATTTCATGTAATTTAACTGAATGCAAACACATATTAAAAATAAATAATAATAAAAAAAAAAAAAAAAAAAAAAAAAATATATATATATATATATATATATATATATATATATATATATATATATATATATATATATATTATTCTTTGTTTTTATCACTTGTATTATTATATTATATTATATTATATTATATTCATTTATTTTAAAAGTGTGACTTCAGTGTCCAAAAATATTTAGGCCACTGTAATTAATTATTTGTATTTTTAGTATAGGGACCAATTCTCACAATTAACTAGTTCCTTATTAGCATATTAACATATTAGCTGTTTAGTTATTTATGAAGCACATATTCTGAAGACCATATTTTACTTCCTTAATCCTATACACAATACCTAACAGCTACTTTACTGTTAATTAAGCCACAAATTAACAGTTTATTGAGGCAAAAGTCATTGTTTATTAAAAGCAAATGTAGACCTTAAAATAATTGTGACAACATTTATTTATTTATTTTTTTAAACAGCATAAAGTGTTCAGTCTGGATACAATGGCAAACACTCTTGCAGAAACTGCAAAGTTTTCTTCATTTGTTAAAGAAGTGTTCTTCATCCTATTCAGATGAATACAGCATCCTGCAGCACATACTAAGAAAGAAATGTTCTATAAATTGTTTCTGGCTCTGGCATCTCTGGGGCATTTATGATTCAGCAGCATAGACCGAATGCGCTCAGGTGTGCCGTCAGATTCCCGCACCAGAGAATACCTATAGCTGCGGGGTTTCAAGTTCATGGCATAGAATCTCATATTCAAGAGTTATATATATTTAAGAGTTTTAAGTCTTTTTGGATCAAACTTCTTTACAACTTCAATGTTCCCTTTGTACTGTTTCATGGAGACAGCTGTGCCACTATTTGCTGTAACCATTTTGCAACACTTGGACTCTCATGAAAAAAAAGGCTGTCGCTGCTGGTCTCTTAAAGAAATAGATTACCCAAAACTGAAAATTATGACTATATATATGACTTTTTCTTGTTTTATGTGACTTAAATGACACTACCTTTCTAAACTAGACAGAAAACACCAGCAATGTGAAGATAAGCTTGTTTACATTCACATTCATTCAGATTTTTGCTTTTGCAAATATTTTTAATGTAGAAATATTTTTACTGCTACGTTTCACCTTTGAAATAGTTTGCTACACTGAGCCCTGACAAGTTTTCAAAGTATGTGTCCATTTGAAATGAGCTAAAGAAACTGCGTTTCTGATGAGTCAGGGCTACTGAGAGCTGCCGCCGAGAGCAGAAAGAGGAGAGGATAAGCCGAAGATTGCCAGGGAGAATTTCATAAAGAGGCCCCATGCTGCTCGAACGAAATTGAGAGGGGAGACACTGAGTGTGGCGTCATGCTGCCGCAATCTCAGATGTGTTAGACCATTTACAAGAAGAGCGACACAATCGCCGCGGCTTATACAACCCGGCGCAGATGAGCGTTCTCCATCGCAGCGTGAAAAGACATTGAGTTCGAGATATAATTGAACTCTAGAGCTAATTGAAAGCTTCTTACTGCTATCTTTTCTAATTAATCATGAGCAAAAAAAAAAAAAAAAAAAAAAAAAAAGTCCCAGAAGTCCAAATGCGAAAAAGAAAGCAAGATCGTGCCAGATATGAGGTTGTTTTATCAGGTGTTTGTGCAGGACGAAGAATAATGCAGGGCCAGGGAGTCCTGTCATCTAATCAAAACACTGTATTCACTGACATTTGGGACTCTGAGCTTCCTATACCACAAGGGCCCGACTTCGCCAGGGTGACATTTAGATTGAAAGGAAAACTTTGAATGTTAGATAGTGTGCTTTACATTGCACAGCATCAATCAAAAAAAAAAAAAAAAAGAAAGAAAGAAAAGAAAAAGAAAGCAAACAGGGTTGTGCACCATTTAGAAATGGATTGAGAATAATAAAACATAATTAAATAATTAAAGTCTCTGTAGAAAGATTCATGTTTTACAAACAGGGTCTTTTTGGAAACCAGTATAAATAATAAAAACTGTGGACCGTATTTTGTTGAAATGTAACCCTGGAGCATAAAAGCAGTCATAAGTAACATGGGTATATTTGCAATAATAGCCAAAAACACACTGCATGGGTCAAAATTATATTTTTTTCTTTTATGCCGAAAATCATTAGGTTATTAAATAAAGATCATGTTCCATGGAGATTTTTTGTAAATTTCCTTCTTTTAATATATCCAAACATTTATATATAAAAAAAATCTAAAACATTTTTGGTTATTTCTAAGCACTTCCCACATTTAAAGGCAGATTTTCTTATTATTTTTGCACCCTTTGATTCCAGATTTTCAAATAGTTCAAATATTGTTCTATCCTAACAAACCACACAACAATGGGAAACTAATTTGTTCAGCTTTAGGGTGGTGTATAAATCTCAATAAAAAAAATGACCCTAATGACTAGTTTTGTGGTCCAGGGTCACAAATGTATTTGAAATTCATGGTTTAATTGAAGTGGACTTGTTGAGTGCATATTAAAATGAACCTCAGATGAGAATGCATTTTCTGTGTTCATTATATGGCCTTTTAATTAAAAACATAACCAAATGTTTTTAGTAAAGTCCTTTTTTAAACAATCACCATGTTTTTGTTTTTGAGTTGTTATGCATAGTCTGTTTAATAATAAAAACATATATAATAATAAAATATTCAAGGATAATAAAACTATTCAAGATCTTTTGAATTTTGCTATATTCCTCAAATGCAGCAAAACAGACTTTTAACTGCCGGCATAATGTTGCTTATTCTGCAATAAAAGTTAAATGCTATTAAAATTTTGATACAGCAGTCTGTTCTGCAAACAATAACAAAAAGATTAACTGTGTGAATAGTTTCCTCTATATAGATGTATTTAGCATTGATTGTTTCACACATATGATTCTAAAAGCGAAGCAGAATATCCAGTTGTGCTTGAGGAGTTTGCAATTCATCCAAAACTTACTGCAGGCATTGTGCCGTGAACCTTGCAAACTTTGCCTTTTAAGAGAGAGAGTTTGATTCTGATGAGATTCAAAGCTGTTAGAGTTAGGGTTAAATATGGCTAAACATTTAAGCCATATTTAACCCTAACTCTAACAGCTTCTCATCCATATCATTACACTTTATTTGCTCTGTTTTAATCTTATTATATATATATATGCAATAACTGTTTTTTAAAAGCAATAAGCCCCTCAAAGGCGTGATTTATAGTGAATTTATAACAGCTGCAGCCATTTTGGGAGCTTAGGTTATTATTCGCTTTTGCTGCATAAAAATAGAGCAGCCTGAACATTTTTTGAAACGTCTATTTTTGTGTTCTGCGTAAGAATTACAGATTTGAAACTGCATTTTCGAGTCCCTAACTTTATTTTTACATCAAAAGGATGAAAATTTTGAATAATGTGCCTGGTCGTCTAATTGTTTTATCAGCTTCAGATGAAAACAGCATCAGATGACCTCCGCCACGGTGCTGCAGCAGCTTTACATTAAAATCTCCCTGCTCCGAGATGTACAAGCCTTCAGCCGCATGTTAATGTCACCTATTTCCATTTGAAGGGTACGACACGGAGGAGGTCAGGACACGCGTCTCTTCCACACAACGTGGAACCTCAGGTGCACGGAGCTGAAAATAGGCTTTGCCGTATCAGATGCCTACATGCCTGGGCCTGCGAGCAGCCATCTTGACCTTTTTCAGTATTCATTCCCCAATCGCATCAGCGGTCCCTTAGCCAATCAGAGGGTGGGGAATTTGCAGGTCAGCGCTACCACTTCAAAGGAGAGGTGGCGGAGTGGGCGGGAGAAGGGCGATGACCTCCGTGAGGTGCCGGGCTTATCTGACAGCTGAAATGAGATGCGATTTCCCAGTGAGGGGTAAGAGCAGCTAGGGCGGACTAGAAATGGCTCGTCCTCAAACAAGCTTTAATGTCAAGTAATCTCATTGTGGGGGGAAATTGTGTTGTGGGTGTTATTGGGGAGGGCCACTATACTGACAAAGGTAAAATGAACTGTAAATATAAGCTGAGGCCTACATCATCTGTTTACCTTTCGTTCCTTTAATTAAGGTGAAAAGACATTGACACTCTATATTTGCCCCGTACTCTAAGAACTTGATCTTTTTTAAAGAAAATTTTTTTCATTTTTGGTTGAACTTTATTTTACAGTACATGCACGGACAGCGTAAGATCGTTGTGGCAATACCTGGTAACTACATGGTTTAGTTGTAGGTTCTGGGTTAGTACCTAGTTATAACCTTATTATAATTATTTATTCATTCTAATAAGTGCATAGTATAAGTGCTAACAAATTTTTATTAATTTTAAGCATTTTAATTTCTTTCTTTCTTTCTTTCTTTCACCCCATACTCATAGCTTTTATTAATATATTTGAATGTAATTTTATTATAGTATTATATATTTTTTTCTTTTTAGTAATTAATATCTTACCCTATACTTTTAGCACATATTAATATAATCTTTATATATAATTAATAATTTTGATCACATTTATTTTGCATTGAAAAAAAGCATTTATTCATTTATTCGTTTACTCCCCTCATGTTTTTATAATACTGTATGAAATGACTATAATTTTCTCTCTGAAAATGAAAACAAAAAACTTTTTCAGAAGACTTACACTTTTATGTTTTTTCATTCTAACTTTTTAAAGCATTAAAATGATATGGTTGGAACAACATGATGAATTTTTGGGCGTGTGGTACTCCTTTAATGCTAAGGTTTTGCTGTTGACCCAGGTTTGTTTGTGCATACTGTTTAATCAATGCGAAAACCACCTTCCTCGTGGTTGATATGAATGTGAACTAGAGGTGAACTTCTATTGATTACTCATATTTTGCAGTCTAGATTTTTTTGGGGATGCACAGTCTATTTTGTAGTCTAGTTTTGGGATGCACAGGTATCTCTCTGACAAAAACAGATTTGATAAAGGTTTTATAGCTTGTTACTCTATGACATCCTACCTATTTAGTGCAATTGGATGCTTTTGGCCAGATTAAGTTGCTAAATTGAACAGACTTATGTAAAAGTCTGGCTCTGTGAGACTAGAGGGGAGTCAATAGTCAGTATTAAAAGGAACCTGCAGGGCTGGATCAATAGAGAGAGTAAGCTGAGTCAATGTCCCCCTACAGAAAAATACGTAGAATGTGTGTGTGTGTTTGTGAGATTTGACGGTAGGAATTTTCTTTAATCTTTGAGATGCATAAACCAGGTCATCCTGCGACACCAAGCTGTGTTGTGCTCAAGCCCTCAGACAGCGAGCCAAATCTGTTGGGCTTCGGTATACTCAGGGATTATATGAACAGATGAACTTGTGAAATGTCATATCACCCATTTTAAATATTTACATATATCCACTTGTACTGGAGTCTTCCAAAAATGACATACTATCGCACAGATTCTTGCTAAGGCAAGGGGGGTTTCAAAACCCTTAACCTTTAACCTACGCTATGAAAAACCTTAACCTAAGTGTTTTACTTAGGCGTAAAATTCACGTAAAATAATGGTCAGAGCACACACAATATGTCTTGGACAGGTGCAAGATCAAAACATAGGCATCAAAAAATCGGCAACGTTAGTGGTAATGCATGTGTGTTTGAAAAAAAAAAAGTAAGCTCACAGTTTTAAGCCATTTTTATATCTCTCAATTCTAACTTTAGAGAGTTTATATCACAATTCTCATAAAAAGTAAGTTTTAGAATTAGGATAAAGAACCTTAATTGCCTTTTGAATTTTTTGATTCAGTGGCAGAAACAAGCTTCCGTATTTTACTCATGATCTTCCATGAGACGAAAGTTTTGTGGCAGTGCTGGGATTAAATCTATTTATGAAGCATTCAAAGCTGCCATAGAATGAATTTTGCCACGATGCATAATTTTGTGGTCTACTTTTCATTCGCAAACCTATACAGTGTCTAATAATGTTTTCAAAGCTGGCGGCATACTTATATTTTCAGTTTAGCGGTACAGTTTTATTTTTTTACCCTGTTTAATCCCTGTTTAATATAAGAAGGAAAATGGCAAATGCTAAATAAATATTTTCTGTTTTAGATCGTCTTCGCCCCCTTAATGCCTTGTTTTGGCGCTCAATATCCATATCCATATCCAACACGCATCCAAAGGAAAAAATAAACTTGAAGTGGTTATTTGGCCCAAAGTTTTTGGAAATAACCTCTGTATCTCACAGAGCGTGTTTGCAATCCAAACACTTTAGCAGCCGTTTGAATCCCAAGTCCTCTGAGACTGCCACATATGAAGCGAGTCCTCATTTTGAATTTCAAATACATTTCAGCAGTTCTCAAAATTCATCCATAACTCGGTCTCTCAGGGACAAAGCAGTTGCTTTTGCTAACGGCCCCATATGCTTAATATGAATCTCAAATGACGGTCCATGGAAATGTACGTCCTCGTAGGGCAAAACCGTTGCATTTTATGTAAAATTAAATGATTAACATTACTTCAAGGAGGTCAAATGATAAATAAAAGAAGCTGTGAAAATAAATAACCCTCATTATTTTGTTTCATGCTAGATTGTCAGTATTTATCTCGCTGTTTCTTTCTTTTTTTCGCACGCATTCACTCTTTTAGTGGACCATTCAAAGCCTTACCAAACAAATCAATACATTAAATTGGAATAATGCTCCTAATGGCTTCCATTCAATGCTTGCCATTTGATTTCAGAGGGGAGGAAGGGTGGGCCTGCTTAGCTACACAAACACAAAATGAATAGGCCCCAAATTGAAAAATCCATTGTATGCTTCTCTTCTGCCATGATTTCAGTCTCCCGCTTCCTTTGTGTTGCACGTGGTCTTAATTGAACTCATATTTGAATGAAATAGGCTACGCGAGCGACATTTTTTTCACTACAACTGTGTGTTATACTTTAGGAACACAGTCTTCGCTGATTCTCTCAGACTGCCATTATCTTTTTTGTGGAAATAAATTGAAATAGGACTGGGGTAAAAAATATTGAATGCGGCCAAATACTGATTTAATGGTCTAATGCTATTATTTTTCAATAATAGAGTCAAATGTGGTTGTGTAAATAAGCGCTGCACCTGTTGGAAAGAAAAATCACATCTCTGTAATAGTTCAATTGGAGTGAAAGGAGAATTAAGCTGAAGTCTCCTGCTTCATTGATTGTTCTCCTGAGAAAAAGACTTAGTATGCTCACATGAGTCTCTCCTAGAGTTTCAGAGGAGGTCTCAAGAAAGTCGCCATAAAAGCGGCCCCAGAGTCATAAGGTTTGATGTCGTATTGACATATTGATCAACATTGATGTAGTAATCCCTGCTGAGGGAAAACCAAAGTGCATTGAATGTGATCCGTTATTGGTGGGATTTGAAGGTGACAGATCAGAAATCTGACACCGCTGAAGAACTCACAAAGGGAGAACCGGAGATTAATGGGTCTATGATAAAGAGTCAGGAATCCAAAAGACTACAGGACACACACGGGTCATTCCTACTAGCGCGCTGATGCTGCGTTGTTTCTGTGTAAATATCATGCAGAATCAGACCAGCTGTTCTGCTGTCATAACACAGCATATGTTTTAAAATTTAAAATTATAATGTCACATTTCCGTGCGTCATCTTTCTGCATTAATAATTTTATTTGTGACATTCAAATAATTAATGCAACTTCTAAGTTCGTTACAATGTCAATATGTAAATAGTCTAATTGCATTTTCGCAGATGGAAGCTGCACTGGTTAATTTCAGGGTTGTGTAAAACTTAAATTAAAACTAAAACTAAAAAAACTAAAACTATCATTAAAAAAAACATTGCTTAAAATAAAATCAAAGGTATCTGATAATAAAATAAAAACTTATTTTATTCTAGTCACCATGAATCGTTTATCATTTTAATCAATTTCACCAAAGTAAAACTAAAATTTTAAATTAAAATGAAGTATATATTAAATATGTATGCCTATATTTTTATAAAAAAGAAACATTTTATATAAAAAATGAATTAAACAGTATTATATGTTTTTCACATGTCACAGTTAAATAAACACTTTTTAATTAATTTTTTTAAATTAATATTTGCATTTTACTTATGTTATTTACAGTTTTGCACAAGTAATCTATCAAGGAATAAAATCATTGCTTCCTTGTATTTTTCCCTATTGAATGATTTCATGTTTTCTTCTAACTCTATTTAAATCAGTAATCAATTTTCTTTTGATGTTCTCATCAATGAGGTCTTCAATACCTAAAAAACAAAAATCCCATTCATCTCTATGGCACTGGCTCACGATTCTCTAGAAGTGGATTTGATTTGAAACCTACTATCTCTCTGCAAGGCATCAGTGAGTATTAGCAATGGATTTGATGAATTAGACTCATATTGGTTTGTCTCACTCTAAAACATTCCATTGTGTTTGAAATTACACAAACGACTAAATTCTAAATGCCGAAATTCCAGACGATTAGACACCCTGATTCATGTGCGATAGCTTTTTATTACCGTCCTATTCATTGATGGCATTTGACCAGAACATATTTAAGCCTACTATACCCTTTTATAGAAATGCTTCCTGAAATTACCACACAAGCATATTTATTTTTAGCCGCCGAGTTAGAGAGTTCTGGCACTGCATAACTGGAATGACGATACCGCAGCGGATGCACGTAACCCCGAGAGAGTGACAGTGAGTGTTGGTAGTGGCCGCTAATTCTCTTCCTCCTATCTCTGTACTTAATCATCCAATCAATCTTGCCTTTGACAAAGGCTCCTGTGATAGAACATCTCTGCCTGCAATCTCTTCTCCATCTCTGCTGCTCTCGGGCCTGTGGGGAAAGAGAGAGAAGGACTGTGTGGAGGGGGTCTTAATCTACTCATTCAATTCCTGCCAATGCTCATCGCTCTCTCTCCGTTTCAAAGGGCAAATGGAGCATGTGGCCAAAAAACACCACCACCAAATTACATTGTCTCTTCTGAGTTCGCTTTCCTTCTCTCTCGCACTTTCTCTCTAGCTTTCCTGCTCTTTTTCGCTGTTTCTCTCCCACGTTAGCATGGGCATGTTTCGGTATTTCTAGTCAAGGGTAAATGAATGTTCCAGTTTGATTTGATGGTTACGTGGTTTCCAGGTTAAAGCGTATGGGAAAGCTTTTAGCTGACTCTCTCAACAATCAACTAATAATCCATTCATGTGCACTTTGAACTCTTGTAAGCTATGAAAAATTAATATGCTTGTGTTAAGGCAAGACGCTATAGGGTAAAAATAACTTACAATACAGGAATCCCATTTGACTAACACACACTGTATCTCTCTCTCTTTCTCTTTCTCTCTCTTTTATATATATATATATATATATATATATAAAATATATAAAAAAAATTGTACATATGCAAATGAGGCATTAGCTAATTAAATATACACAAATGTACATATATTTTAAGAATAAAACTGAACACTGGGTCTTTTGAATCTATTTTTTGTTGATATATAAACCAGAAAATATCTAGATAAACAAAAATCACCTTCTTTTCACAATTCTGAAGTAATATAAGTAATGGACTGGCAAAAATCTCTAAATTGACCAGTCCCTGGAAAACACAACAATTTTGCCTGTATTGTCTTGCCTTGAGGAAATACAATAACATAACAGATTCATATCAGAAATATGCTTAGGCACTTAAACTAATATCGAGTATTGTTTTCATGTTTTGCCTATTATTTGCAGTCACGCAGTGTTCATTAATAGCACAGCCAGTGTAAACATGTTTATTGTTAATAACGGCCGAGAACGAGTTTTGTTGCGTGGCAGCCTGCTGCTCCATTCCGGTGAAGATGCAATGTTATGGCTATTTATTGAAGATTTATTTATTTCTCATGTTGTAAACACGTCTGAATTGCTTGCTTTACTGCGGAACCCATGTTGTAAGTGAATTGCTTGTTTTTCATAAAAAATATATTTCGTGAAACTACAAATTATTCTTGAGATTTAGCCATTAAGCAGCCTGATACCGAAAATGGTTCGGAGAACTGATCTATTATAGATCAGTGGTTTGGGGCCACTCGTTTAGATTTGCTTAACTTTTGATCCTGTTTGGTGATATTTGTTTTGATTTATTTTCATATTGTTAATTATGTTCCATCTGATTTTTTTGGAGGAGGCTCGGCTTTCTGTAGCTTTCTGTAGCTTTCCACCCCCGGCATCTCTCTCTCACTATCTCACTCTCTCTCTCTCTCTCTCTCCGTGTCTCAAAATGAAGCTCTTTGAATTCTTCTCTGATGTAAGGAACTTGTGAGATGTGGATGGGCTCAGTATGAGAGGCTGGATTTGATGCAATGAGTTTGCTTTCAAGATGTCACTCCATCCTTCTTTTCTGTTCTTTTTCTCTCATCTCATAAAATCTAGCCCATTTCTCCCCCTTGTCTCACTCTGTTATGTATGCACAGTCACTCTTGTGCCACATGCGCAAACATTCATCTGATATTATATTTGCACAATTATGACATAGGGCCTTGCAGGGTTCCTTAAGACATACACTGGAATTACCAGCAAAACAGTCCCTCTGAAGAAACGCTCTCTGTGTGTATACAGGCGAAAAGTAATGTACGTTGTTACTTTTTCTTATTCCAGTTCAAAACTGAAGTGTGCATTTTTTGCAATACAGGCATTGCAGATATAGCAGCCGAATGAACAGGCTTTCCATGAAAGGAAAATTAAGTTAAGTGGTTTAAATGTTTTTATACAGTATGTATTTATATCATCTGTGTAATGTGCATGACCCAAAAAATGCGTAGGACTGTCTTTATGAGTGATAAAGACTTTTATATTGAAAGAGCCTTTTTGAAATTTTTTTATTTCAACAACACATTGTAAGACTCAGCCAGCTAATGCATTCAGCAGACTGTCATCGTAAATCACTCTTAAGAGATGAAAGAAAAGTACGGATATCTCTTTCCTCGGTGATGTTTTATTGTGAATATGAGATTCATCTGAAGATTGAATTCTGTATTAGACGTAGGTTAGCACACTCGCTCTTTCTCATAACACTCCACCTAATACAGTGAGCTCTTAATAGCTTTAATGAATTAATTATTGGAATTAATAAAACAGGCTTGGACTCTGTTAAACTCTCAAACTGAGATTTGAATCAATGGCGGAAGAAAATAGTTCTGCATAAAAGAGGGCTTTAAAAGACGTTTTGTTGTTTGTTTCTTACGTGTTTACACACTTGCGCCATTGAAATTGAAAAAGGCCAATACTGTGGATGTGTATTGAATTTAAAACAAATTATTGGATGTGTATTGAATTTAAAACTGTTTGTTATTGAGAGTGATAGATCACAGACCTTTTTTGGGGTCTTTTTAGTGACCTGGATGAACCAGTTCACCAAATCGGACTAAATGGTCTGAAATAATTTGCAGCTGGAGACTCCAGTTGCTAATACAAAACTCACTTTTGTCTTTGTTAACAAGCATAACAAATAAAACATATTGTGAATATAATGATACATGCCAGAGTGAACCTAAATGAGGCGAAAAATGTACGTTACATGCTTCTTATTGTTTATATATTATTAGTTATTATTATTATTTTGTGCTTTAATAATAGCAATTGCATACATAAAAATAAATAAATGTTTTTTTGACATTTTTCCCATTGCAACATTTTCCAATTTAAAATGATTATACACAATGAATAAAGCACATAATGATGTACAGCTGCAATTTTGGTTCATTAAAATTAATGTGGCCACCAGACCAGTAAGTTGTATTTTTAGATGATTGAAGTTATCAAATTAATGTCACGAGTTAATTTGAGCACTACAAAACAACAAAAGATTATGCTAAATGATTTGCGTGCAACTGAATTAATATTCAAGAGATAGGCATCAGTGAACTCCACCAGCTTTTTTTTTTTGTATTGCATCGTATTTTTAATAAAGAGATGCTCATGAATCATTTTAAGCCATCTCAATTTCTATATTTTTTTCCTTGCTTTGAAATAATAAGCAAGTCGAATGAAAATGAAGCCAAGAGTTAAAACAGAAGAATGTACTTAAAGCAAATGTAAACAACATGTTTTGACAGAAACGCGGCAGACTATCAGACAGAGATATATTTACCTGACTTCTACTTTCCCACAAGACCTCTCAGCACTTCCAGCTATCAACCAGCCAAGGAACGTCCTCCTCTACTCAGTCTCAGCTTCAGACGGCCCACCCACGGACCACCCACACTCCCTTCACTGACCGCCTGATGGATATTGCTCACAAACCTGAAAAGCAGTTTCTCCATCTGGCAAGATCTAAGGCTTTGGCTGGCTTGATGCAGCCTCCAGGAGTAAGGCTACACAGGTGTGTTTTCATCATTCTGTCTGGAAATAAAAATTGTGTTCAGTGACATCGTTTGAGGAAGAATTAATCGCTGTGTTCGCCAAAGTTTGTCAGGTTAGCATTAAATGAAATACTTTGAGACAATAAGTAGCAATTGTATCTAGATATCCACGAGTAGAACTTGGTAATTGTTCTTCTTAACTGCCAACTTTGTAATAAATATTTACATGATATGAAAGTAACTGTAAAAGTAAGAGGCTTATAATGTAAAAGATTAGATCATAAATACTGAGTTTAATACAGCTGTCTCAATTATGAGAGTGATTTTATCAGTGGTTGAAGTTGAAGTTAAATGAATGACTTGAGGGCACATTTCACAATAATTAATTATAATAATATAATTTTATATATTACTTAAAGTGCAAAACTGTATAATTATAATATTCTAACAATCTATATAACTAATTCCTTTTTATTACATTTTATTTTTTTAAGAATATAATGATTAAACATGAATTGATTAACTGAAAGACTTTAAGATTTGTTAAAATATAGGAATATATATATATATATATATATATATATATATATATATATATATATATATATATATGAACTAACTAGTGACCTTAAAGTCTATCAGTCAATCAATTTATGTCAAACTTTAAAGAGACATAACATGTGACTCTCTCCATAAAATACAGGGCAAAAATAATGAGATTTCAATCATTAATTTCACAACGATTTCAATCCTTGACAGGCCTTACTCAGTCGACATAAGATATCAAGATTACATTTTCACAGAATGATCTATGTAGAAAGAAAAAAAAAATCACAAGAAAGTGAATTGTTTTCATAGCCAGTCACATACATCAACACTCAGGTGAAATATTCCATTGACGCTAGTACTTTTCAAAACTGAATGACAATCAACACTTTCCACCCACCATCCACCATCGTTTTTCACTGAGCTTGCTGCAATGCATTCTGCCTGTAATGCTTTAAAACGCTTCCTAGGTAGGCAGCTCACTATTCTTTGCAACTGAGCCACAGTATATTCTGAGATTGCATCAGCCTGGCTTACAGTGAAGCAACCTTCTGGGTTTTATGTGAATTTGATGTCCTCGGGATATGACAACCTCGTCCTGTAGGAAGAAAACAGAAACATTCTGTACAAAAAATCCACTTGCTTATCAAAGTGCATGGTACTTAATGTTCACAGACAACCTGTAATCAGCTTCCAAATAACAGCATAAAGCAGCAGCAGCATGAACGGTGAATTCAGTCAAAGCCATCTGCTTTCTGAGAGCGATGTGGTGGTCCCGTTAATCACTTTTACCATATTCTATATTTACTTGTAATTTTCTCACAGATCAGTTGACATCATATCGCACTGTCTCAGGTGAGAGGTGAGAAAACAGTATTATATATAGAATACGAGAATAAAACCTGAAGCATGCACAGTAAACCTTAATGAAATTGGAAGCATATTATCACACATATTAGCACGTTGGAGTGCGTGCGGTGTTTGGTTTATAAATTAGCATGCTTTTTTGTTGATTTATTCTCATCAAAATGTAAATTCATAAACGGCACTGATGAAAGTGACATTTTGAGCCTGACCATGCCAAAAATTGACTAATTGCATTAGAAATTATTTTAAAGCTTAATGGGATAGTTCACCCAAAAATTTAAATCCTGTCATTTATGCACCACCATTTTGGGTTAACAGGAAGCGTTATTAAAATAAAACCTCGAAATCAAACAGAAATTAAAATATTGCAATGGAAAAAAATGGCGCGATTATCATAATCATTTGACAGCACTATATATATATATATATATATATTATTAAAAACAAAACGATATATATAATTATTAAAAACAAAACGTGCGATTGATCATTTGACAGCACTATATATATATAATATTATTATTATTTGTATTTTTTTTTATGCAGTAATGCACTTTTTCTTAAAGTGGTAGTCCACCTAAAAACAAAAGTTGTTATTTTGTGTTACACTGAGAAGCAGTTTCATGATGATAAAAATTTAAAGGAATAGTTCATCCAAAACTGAAAATTTGCTAAACATTTGCTCACCCTCAGGCCATGAGTTTGTATATCTTGGATGGCCTGAGGCCTAGTAAATTTTAAGCAAATTTTCAACTTTAGGTCAACCGTTCCTTTAATATATATGCTTGGATGCTACTAAACTTACTGCATTATTATTCACAGTAAATTTTAGACCAATGTGTGTTCAGGCTTAAATTTCTGCTTGTGTTCCCCTTGAGATTTCTGCCTTCCTTTATTTCTCCATTCACTTTAAATGTAATTAAGAACTTTCGACCCATCTAAGCTGATGTCTGTTCAGGAAATAAGTCCCTCTGGATTGCACACTGTGTTTGGCACAGCCAGAGAGAAACAGAGAGAGTGTCCAGCTGGGAAGAAGTCATCTCTCAAATGCAATGTAAGCAGTTCAGCAGAATTAAGTGGAGCAAGAACTTTGGTAAAACAAACTAGCACAGGTGGTAGAGTTGTTTAAAGATTTATTTATTGTGTTGCACTCTGGAATACTTGAATCAAATTGGTCAATTGGAGCTTTCTGTAGTTTAATATTTCATATGACGATCACTAAACTATATATTTGACCATTCTCTAAAGTACCGTGCAAAGGTTTGAGGTTGGTATATATAAACTTTTTTAAATACTATATAGGCTGCATAAGATAAATAAATAAATCAGTCTTCAGTGTCACACGATCCTTCATAAATCATTCTAATATGATGGGTTTTTTTTTTTCTTTTTATAATAAACTGTTGATAAAGCTGTGCTGCGTAATATTTGTTGAAAGTATGATGCGTTGTTTTGCATGATTCTTGAAAAAAGTTCTAAATTACAGAACAAAAATCTGCTGTAACATTATAAATGTCTGTACTGTTTCTATTTTTAATAAATGTAATGCATCTGCTAAATAAAAGTACTTTCTCTCTCTCTCTCTCTCTCTATATATATATATATATATATATATATATATATATATATATATATATATATATATATATATATATATATATATATATACAGACCGCTAACATTTGAATGGTTGTGTTTGTGGCTGCTCTCATGTCTTTTGTACCACTCTGCACTTTATTTCTTTCTCCCAAATATACCTTAAATCAAAAATTGATAGATATTCATTTATTTATTTAGTAGTTATGGGTCAGAGCCCCTGCTTGGAGCCAGATCTGTGTTTCTGTGATTTCTTTCACTCCACTATTGTTCGGAGTGGGATTTCTCTACACAGTGAGCAAAAAGGGGAAAAACTCAGAACGGAATAGGAATGGAATAATTGTGGAGATCTTTATGGCCTCACTTTGTTTCTGTATTCTGCACCAGGCAGGCTACCATGCACATTCTTAGCATTTTTGCATGCTATTTGGGTTCTTTTGGAATGTTTTTGTTTTCTTTTTGGTGGTAGTGGTATTGGGTCAAAGAACAATACATGTAAGTACAATGGCTAACTTTTGAAAAAACATATTGCATGTACTCAGAAGTAGTAATTTTTCAAAAACTCACTATTTGAAACCATTATGGTTCTCTGCTATCAAAGAACAACTGTTTGAAAAGCACTGACAATCCTATCTATCCGTTGTTGCGAGAAGAGCGCTGTAGCTCCCATCAGGGTTTGACCAATCAGAGCCGTCCAAACCCTGGTGACTCAATAAAGAGAGAGGAGACCATCTGTAACTCCCACAAGCCTCTGTTTGACAAATAGCAGAGTCCTTGAGCTGAAGCAGGCGACGCTCATGGATTAGCAAGCTACTGTATCTTACTCCCACAGCTGGCAAGACTTGACTAAGAGCTGCTCCAGTGCCTTTTCTAAGCGATCTGGCGAGGGAAAAGTTGCAAAAGATGTTAATAAGGAACTCTGGACATTTAGAAGGCAGGAAGAAATAAAGCTGGTCACAGAGACACTGGGACAGTCCCTCAAAGCGATTCGATTAAACCAAAATGGCATCTGAACATCTTAGAGGTCCACGTTTTGCTAAAAAAAAAAAAAAAGTCTTTATGGAATTAATTTGTCAAGGGTAGGTGGAAATCTTTTTCGCAGGACAACAGTCTTAGATATTTTTGGGCATGGAGGCCATTTAAATTATATTAGTGCTGTCATTAATTGCATTAATTTTTGTTTGCAAAAATAAAAGTTTTGTGTATGCTTATATATATATATATATATATATATATATATATATATATATATATATATATATATATATATATATATATATATATATCCTATATATATATATATATATATGTGTATGTGTATTTATATACACATAATAAATATACACAGAAAACATATTATAAAAACAAAAGCTTTTATTTTGGATGAGATTAATCATTTCACAGCATTAAATTATACATAAAGCAACAAAAAATATTTTTCCAAAGAGATTAATACTACTTTTATTTTGCGACAATGCATTAAATTGATCGAAAGAGACAGTTAAGACATTTATAATGTTACAAACAATTTATATTTCAAATGAACACTGTCGTTTTAAACTTTCTTAAGAATCCCCAAAAAAATATAGCATTTTTCTGTTTTGAACATAATGATTTCTGGAAAGGATCACGCAGACAATGACAATGACAAGAAGAAATTACATTTTAAAATACATTTAAATACAAAACATTTTGTGCATATAGAATATTACTGTATTGTTGATCAAATTTATGCTCCTTGGTGAGCATAAGAGACTTCGGACGTTTTAACATCTGTAGACTTTAGCAATTTCAGTGATACTGTAATTCTTTCTCAAAAGCACTTTGAAAAAGAAAAAAGCACTTACTGGACATTTTCTTGCATTGCACCAGTAATTCGATTTTGCATTTTTTTTCCTTTCTTTCTATCTTTCTTTCTTTTTTAACAGAAAGTCTGGCAAAAGAAGACACGAAACCAAGGGTGGTCACTTGACCAATTGCACATTGGTTCAGACGATCCCGCTAGGACATGAAGGTGATTATTTGTCACACAGGCCAGGGAACCGAGCACCAGATGGACCTTGGCTCTACTATTACCGTCTTGCATCTGCTTGTTTAGGGGGAAAAAAAGCCCGAGGCTTCACCCGTACCAAATTAAGTCCCAACGTCCAGAACGAAATAACACACATACCCGGGAAGAGCTATAAAAAAATGTGTCCAGATCAATTGAGAAGAAGCGTTTTGACAAACCGCCCTCCGATGCAAATTCCCCAGGAAGCGTGCTTGTGTCTATTCACTGCTGTTGAGTATGTGGCTCGGAGCCTAAAGGCACCATTTGAGGATAGAATTTTGTTTTTGCACGCATCCCACATTTTTTGTAGGCTGTATTAAAAATGTTTTATGTTCACGCTACATGTGTAAGACTTGCTACAAATTGGCAAGCAGCAACCTAAAAGATGGCACTCCAATGAGAGCTGTCACTCAAGATGACTGACAGCTATCTGCCTCGGGTCAGTAGTGTTCTCTGTGTTTTCTCTGCCTTACTGACTGCAAGAGGAGAAGAAGATGCAGGATTGGAAGTGTGACAAGCTAAAATCAACAATGAAACTGTTCGGCGTCTTTGCCGGATATTGCTCTCAGTGAAAACATTACATCAGACACAGACACTCATTAAAATCTCCACGCTGATGTGCAATGTCTTACTTCTGTGTCATTGAGATATGTGCCATGTTTTTTCCTGGTTGGAACTTTGAAACGTTAACTTTTACAAAATTGCGGCGCCTAGATTTCTGTTTTCAATGAATCTTGGCTAATTAAACAACCAGAATTTAACTGATTCGATTCGTATTTCAAGTTAAAGGGATGGTTCACCAAAACAAATGACAATGTTTTTATTTTTTTGTTTTATCTTGACTGTCTTTCCTGCATTTATTTGATTAAAAATACGGTAAAAACATTGACTAATTCAAAATTGTATTTCTGTTGTATATATTAAAATGTAATTTATTTATTTATTTGATTCAAAGCTGAAAAGTACTTCAGTCTTCAGTCTTTTTTGTGGATTCTTTCTTCGGGATTCTTTGATAAAAGGTTCAGATGGTTTTATTCCTCACTGAATAAAAATAATAATTTCTTAATTGAACACTGCACTATGTTGGACACAGAACTATACAATTAAAATAATAATAATAATTCTGTGCGGCCAAGTAGTGTAACATGACAAAAAAAAGGTAATAACGAGAAATCACAGCAAAAGTGTCCCATAAAAGTAATCAATTTTTCTTTTGAGCAATATGATAGCTTTATGCGTGGTAAAGACCAAAATTTATGATCCCCGCCACCTTGCATCATGATTGCAAAACACGTGAGAGCCAACAAGTGCAAATGAGATTTGACAGCCTGCTGGAGGGAAAGATTTTCAGCGAACAACAGCATTTCACAGCCAGATCATTTTTCTTTAATTTTCCATTTGGATGGGTTAGTATATCCCTATTAAGAACGGCCAAAATCATTACTTCAAGGTTTAAGGCTTCCCTTCCTGTATGAGAGATTATAAAGGTGACCCTTATTTCTAGAACCACTTACGCCTCTCCATTGGGATCTGGCCCCTCAGCACTATAAATCCCTCAAGTCCCGTCAGCCTATCCCAGAGGCTCCCTGCGAATCATAAACACCCCTGAAACCTGGTACCTTGGAGTGCTTTTGCCAGCGTGATGGGAAGTGATCTTTCTTAAAAGATGGCTAAGCTGCATGCTATCTATCAAGTATGGGGCGTAGAGGAGCGTGAATACATGAACAGTCCCTGTAGCTGCACATTGACTTATGCATCAATAATCCTGATGCTCCTTACATAAGCTGAAAGATACCCAAAAATCCCAAAAGAAAAGTCATTATTCTCTGAATATCCTGTCTTTTGCTGCAGCCCTCAAATCTTAACATATTCTGCATATGAGATGCTACTTTACGTTTTTGCCATTTATGCATGCAGAAAAATATGCTTATTGTACATTCATTATAATGATAATGTTTTTTGGGCAGCAAATCAGCATATAAGAATGATTTCTGAAGGATCACGAAGAAATCAGGAGAATCAGGAGAAAAATTTGGCTTTGCATCACATTTGAAAACATATTTAAATAGAAAACAGATATATTAAAAAGTAGTAAAATTTCACAATATGACTTTTTTTTTACTGTATTTTTAATTACATAAATACAGCCCCGGTGAACATAAAAGGCTTCTTTCAAATACAGTTTTACAATTCCAAATAACTTTTTACATACAGCTCTGCTCATGGATTTCTACTTTAATAATTATTTAAGACTATACAAAATATGCATAACCTCGTGGATATTTAATACGGTATATTCATTTCCAGCAAAAAGTTATTTTGTTATTTATATATATATATAACCTACCCCTACTGTGATTTGTCATACCGCCCACTTCTAATGTGAAACATTTCATCAATACTGCCACTTGATTGCAATCAAGAAAAACCCTGAGAGTGCATAAAGCATGATAATAAACAGCTGACATGTTTAATCAAGTTTAATTTCCTTTCACATAAGAGGAAGATTCACAAAGTACTCAAGTAAAGGTTAAAGGCTGACAATGTAATTGTATAGATTTTTTCCCCCCTGAAAAAAAGAAGCAAGTGTAACCTATGGTTTACAATCATGAGCTACAGGATGTCCCTCACTAAATTACACGGCTGATTTCCATGTTAATGCTGGCAAGAGATTTATGAGCAGCATGCTTACACTTTGTTCCTATAAGCTCTTTGGGCATGTTTTATGTCAGGGTCACATCCAGCAGTGTCAGGTCTAATTCATGTATGTGTCTTCAAAAAAACAAAAAAAAAGAATAAATAAAATAAATCAATTTTAATAGATATTTGATTTCCGTTTGGTTAGTCTGTAGTAATAGTAACGTTAAAAATGTCAGTAATAAAAAAAATGGCCTGATTTTATGGCATTTATGCATCTTGGCACTCTTTTTAGTGAGACATGTAATACAGACCAATAAGTACATCACTGCTGTTTCCAAAAGAAATGAACACTAGAGGCAGTAAAACTCAGACACCTTTTATTGCATTTGACAAAAATGTACATATTTTTGATTAATAAAAAGAAATTTGCACACAATTACTTGAAGAATATCAAAACAATATTAATATGCTGGGAGATTTAAAAGTTGCTCTTAAAAGTTAGCATCAAACATGTCCAGCTTCATATTCATGGGTTTTCATAGGTGGTAGGTTTTCTCTGGTGAGTTAAATTGCATGGTTGCATCAACAAATGCCTTCTTATATCAGTTATGCATATGTTTAGTGTTGGATTTAATAAAAACACAGCACTACTTACCTATATAAATGTAATAAACATGTGGTTCACTTATTAAACTTATGTTTCACAGTGGATATTTCTCTTTGGAACTGTGGCAAAATGTGCTGTAAGGTACATAAAATTGTGTTGCACAAAAAGTGCATAGAGATACATATTTTTATGACAACAGGTTAATTTTTTTTTCAAATATACTGCATTTACTGACTCTCAGGCCGTCCAAGACATGGATGAGTTTGTTTCTTCTTCTTTAGCATTACATCACTTGTAAACAATGGTTCCCCTGATGCAAATGGGTGCCGTCAGAATGAGAGTCCAAACAGCTGATTAAAACATCGCAATAATCCACAAGCAATCCACACCACTCCAGCCTATCAGTTTCTAACATTCCGACGGCACCCATTCACTGCAGAGGATCTACTGGTGAGCAAGTGATGCTATACATTTCTCCAAATCTCTTCCAGTAAAAACTCGTCAGTATATATTTGTTAATTTTCAGCAAATGTTTATTTTTAGGAAAACTACTCCTTTAAGTAGATTTGTGCAAGACAACACAACAATACCCATTTTAAAAAGGATTTTTGCAATGCAATGATTGATAGTTTTAAGATACATATTTCACTGGAAATGGGAAAGCAAGCAAAAATAGTAGGCTGTCAAACAGAGTGGTGCAGGGTTTGAGAAGTGAATTTAACTGGTTCTGAATGACTTCACTAGAGGGGTTTGGAGAGGAGGTTTATCTCCCCGTGAAGACACTCTGGAAGGGTCATTGGAGCGTACATCTTGCAAATACGTTGTGGGGGGGAAAATAAAGTCAATGTTTGTGTTGCGTTGTATTAAAGGCAGGAGATTCATTTGTTTCTTTGTGATTTTGTTTTGTGTTTACATGCAGCACAGCACCCTGGGAAAGGAAAAATAGCCTTAGATGTGCTGCTCTGTTGAACTAATGGACAAGTGAAATGAATTGAATTACTGCTGAGGGTCGGCTGCACGGAAGCCGGGCTTCATGGAGAGTATGGTCCGCTGTAGCCAAAAAGAGCCATTAGAACCATCCAGGGAATCTCTGAAGACTATGGAAAGTCATACATGCATTTTTTATGGATGATGAAAATTAAATGGGGTTCCAGTGGCATTTTTACACAAAAATACACAGTTTGCGCTTGATCATAAACATAGGAGAGGTCTAGCAGATGCCACAAGAGTGCTGATTGCAGCAGTCTCATGCATTTATTCAAGCGCACACATATGCAGATTTCATACTCATTTAAGATATAACAAAGACAAACATGACACTGGATACGAAAATAGATTTTGCTAATTAATCTTTAAGCACGAGAACATGAAACCTTAAAACACTACATGGTGATATGACACCTTACATTAAATTAAAAGTATTTTATAAATACTTCTTCCTGCACTTTCTGTTCATGAAATCAAAGTAACTTGTTGTAAAATGGCTTTGCTTTTTTCAAATAAAGTAATTTTTACTGCATCTTCACTCACATCTCTGTTCTCTCTCTTTCTCTCTATATATACATTGTTTACATAAATATATATATATATATATATATATATATATATATATATATATATATATATATATATATATATATATATAAAATTAACAATAAGCATTTTATATTATGTATAAATATATTAAACATATTTTTCATGAATATAATACATGCATTTTTATATTTTTATACATATATATATATATATATATATATATATATATATATATATATATATATATATATATATATATATATATATATATAAAATTAAACATTTTACATTTTTGGCATTTTTATGCGCTTTTGTCATTTATTTTATGCTTTGTAATGATTTTAATCTGAATAATTAATTAATTTATGTATTTAAACTTATTAATTTTATTTCAATTAGCTTGCAAAATTTTTTATTTAAAGTTTTTGAAGAAATAATTACATTTTATTGCAGTTTCATTTCAATGAATAAAAAATAATTTCAGTAATCTTAGTTTCAGTTAACAATAACAAAAATGCACACTACATAATTATTATATTGCTCGGCCGACGGAATATATGTAAGCAAATCTTTTTCTGAAAGCAGTCACTTGTTTCATTCCTTAATACATCAGCGTTTTCGAACAAAAGTTAAATGATTCATAAAGCAAAGTCTTGAACTAACTGTTTCATAAATATATATTGTTCAGATCGGTCCTCTAATGTTTTACTGATAATGTTTTAAAGAGACAAAATAAAAGAATGTTAGTAGTAATCAATAACACTGTGAAACTCAGCTGACCCCAGCTTTATCTCCTGTACCCCAGGCATTGTTTCGACAGTTCTTTCAAACACTCTGTGGTCTCCTACTATCCGAGCCTACAGATGAGCACCGCAGCCTCCATTCTACCCCTGCAGAGCATCAGGAACTCCAGCAAATGAATTTCCATTACTGAGCAGTGACTGGCTCAAATAAATCATCATAAAAGTGCTTCTCTGGACTGTCATCTCTGAGAGAGCAGCAGAGACTTGTGGGACCGTGGAGGGACCTCGCCCATCACATGACTCAGTGAAGCAGAGACAATGGAGAGGGCCGTTTGGGGAGGTTGCCTGAGCCGGAGGCGAGAACCAAGCGAGCATCTCAACATGATTAAAATACATCACGCTTTGAAGTCTCCGTGTCAGACTTGTTGTTTTGTAAGCGTCTTCACAGAGTTGTATTTATTAATCATTCTTATATAAGGTTTAAACCCACATGATGAGAAACAGAGAATGATGATAATCATAAAACCGTTTTCCGTTATCGCATAGGTTCTGGAGGAAACGTTCCTCTTTAGGGATTGCAGTCTGGCACATTATGGAGAACTATAGCGTATTTCATGCATTGAATTCTGAGTTTCTGCAGCTATATAATGTCGTTGGCTTGTCCCCACAAGCTCTGGGATTATGCAAACTTCATATGTATTTTTGCATCTTCTTGCATTTATTTTTGCATCCTAACCCTCACACTTATGTCTTTTGATTCCAGTGGAGTTGATGTTAGCATGTTGCTAATATTTATTGCATTGAACTATGATTATTTTCATCAGCTATAAAATGCCTTTATCCTTTATTCACAAATTTATATATATATATATATATTTATTCACATAATTTATATATATATAAAATTATATATATAAATATATATGTCAGCAAATAAAGCATAAACATTTTTATATTCACAGAATAAAAATTCAAATTCAAGACAAAAAGTCAGAATTGTGAAATAATTATAAACTAAGAATTTTTATTAAAAAAAAGGGGTTATTGTTTATATTTAGTGTTGGGGACATGAACAAAGCTTTTTTTAAACTAAAAATGTTTGCCTGTGGGATGATGAAAGAGCAAAATAAAACATTCCTACGGAGAACATAATTTGACTTGGGTCAGTAGGCAGTAGGCATCATCTAAAAAGTCTCGTTAGTACATAAACATGTTGCATAATCAGACTTTTAAAACCGTAAATAGCACACAAGTGAACAACAACCATGTGTGTACATAGAACACCTTTTAAAAAACATCTGTTTTAGTAACACCTGTTAGTAAGAATGTGCAATCATTGTAGCTCCCCCAGCTCTTCAACTGCATTGGCATGCAAATCATATGCGTTTCAACAGTTAATAAGACACTCATTTCATCTGCAGCAAGCGTATAGGCATTATTATGCTGTTTATTTATGTTTTATATAGCTGCTTCCTCATTATTACACTATAGTATCATTACTCTTCATGCTTTGGTTTGTTCTCTGTCATACATCATAATTTTTCTGCCTTTTGTAATTGATCTCCTTTCTGTATTATCTTACGTAAATGTGTTGTACTGGATTATTCACTGTATCTTTCTCAACACTGTTGCCCTAATCTAGAGTTTTTAATGTGTTTGAAGCAGATAAGGTCAAGTGAGCAAGAGTCCTCCCACTGCAAGCAAACGGTCTAAAGAATCTGTAATGCTGAAGGTCGAATCTCTAATGAGCCCTTCTAACAGACCTGCCCAATCCACCCCCTTAAACTAATGCAGTGTCTTAGGCATAAATAGCAACTCTGCTAAGCTCCGCGTGCAAACTCTCTGCCTGCTGCCTACGTAGGCACCATAATAACCCTCCCGGAAACACATAAGCGACGATTTAGATCTCTAAATGCATTGATTCCAGTGAAGTTTGATGATATGAAACTGCTCACCATTTACCATCATTTACTCACCAGAATGACTATTCACTCTGCAGTGAATGGGTGCCGCTAGAATGCGAGTCCGAACAGCTTGTAAAATGAAAATCTGCAGGTTTGTAAGAAAGAAGTATATCATTTCAACTTCCATAATGTTTCTATGCTCGTTTTTGGAAAAGAGATGAAAAAATATATACCGGTTTGTATAGCATACAGTATGTAACAGCCATCGCAGTTTCATGTGTCAGAAGCGGTGGCTGGTGTGTTCGAAGAATGCAGTTGTACAGGAGAATGCATGCATCAGAGCACCTTTTTAGATCTGTCATTTATGCACAGCAGGCAGTCGCCGAGCCACTCCTTGCATTACAGAACGCACAATGCATTGAGAAACAGAGCACTGGAGTCTTTGAAGAGGGTGCATGAAACAGCTATTTTAATGAGACACCAATGACATATACGGCGGGAATGTTTGTTCATCTGTAAAGCACTAGTGGGCACTAGCCATGGCTGTCTCAAATTACCGTTCACAAAGGAGCCACACTAAATGATCCATGGACATATTGGTCACCGTGGCAAGCTAATACCAAGCTTTAATGGCCATTTTTCTTTATTACAATGGAAACGTGCTTTTCTCTACACCAGGTCATCCTAAGCCAATATGCAGTACACTGTGTGTTTCCCAACATCTGATAAATGAAATGTTATGAGCTCAGTCTCACCCAACCTAAGACCCTCTGCACAACACGGCGTTATTGCATTTGCTTGACTGATATGGGGAGTGAAAGCAGGAAAACAATCATTCACAAAAAGATGGGGGGAAAAGCAAATCCTTATTTTGTTTCCAGATTACACGTCTGTCTCAAATGCGCAGCTTGTAATAATACGTGAATATCCGCATTTGAGAGATGAGGCACAGCATTATGATCAAAATCTATTTCTCCTGTGGGTGCTATCAAAAGCGTGTTTCGGTAAATGCGACGCTGAGGACTTCCTGGTGCCAGTGATCTGCAGAGGAACATAATGTAATGTTTGACTGGATGAGTAGCAATAGCTTGAAATGCTTCGACGGAGCGACCTGCAGGGCCACGGTTTGTTTCTCTTTTTGTCATCAGCGTGAATAATTGATGCAGCGTCGGAAAAACAATAACATGAAAAACGTGTCAAGGTTATGAAATATTCCTGAATTTGTCTCAGTAGGAGGGAGAGGTGTCTGACGTGTGAGATGCACCTTGAAAGCGTCTTTCTCGCTGTTCTCCACCTTATTCCTCCTTTACAGAATACACACATATTCAGAATTATCATAAATGTTCTTAGCTTTGCAGTTGCTGTAGGAATATCTCATAAAGCTGAAGATCAGCAACTACATGCAGTTACATTTTTGCAACCTCAGATTGCACAGAGATCTATTAAAATGAATTGGGTGTTCTGGGTTGTTGCTGTTGTAGGCGAAATCCAAATTAATCTGATCAAAATTTATATTTTAATGAGATTACATTTTCGATTTGTGCATTTTCATAAATGTCAGTTATTAAAATTGGATGTCATTGTCTGTGCGTAACTTGTTTTCCCGGTTCTAAGCTGAATGTTGTGAGTGGTTGCTAGGGTTTTGTTGGTAGTTGTTAGGGTGTTTAGTGCTGTTGCTAGGAGAAATCATAAATCTGATCACTCTTAAATTGGAGTATCATTTGTAGCCACAATATGCACCAACATTTTAAACATTAAAGGTCATTTTTAGAGCACTGCAGTCCATCACCATCCTTCATCTTTCGATATTTGTTCAATCTTAGTCATGCAAACATGTATGGTTTTTATAAAGTATGTGCAAATAAGATTTTTGGCATTTTTTGTAAATGCATTTTTGCAGAAAATAACAAAAAAATTATAGGACCCCCCAAAAAATCATTATTTAATAATAAGAATAACATCTCTTTATTGCATAAAACAGTAAAAACTGAAAGAATGAATGTATTTATATTATATATGTATTTATATTAAATTGCTTTATGTTAAATTGCTTCGGTTTTATCAAATTTGTTAGCCGCTTTGAACGAAATCATCTTCTTAACAAATTAATTTAAATAACCAGTATGAACTCTTTTCCCCATTATCAATCATTGCTAAGTGCCGAAATATTAAGCAACGGTATAGATAGACAGACCAGATGGTGATGGAGGGCAAAGAAAGTTTTTCTAGTTTCAAAAGACGGCATGATAAAACAGAAAAAAAACCAAAAAAAACACTGACTTACCCCCATGTTTAAACAGTCGGAGAGAGCGACGGAGGCCTTTCACCCCACGTTGCGGTGAAGGAGGCAGAGATTTTCCTGGCTGATCCATGTGTTGAGCCCCTTTGCTTGGGAAGCTCTTTGATATGTGAGCTGGTTAATCCCTCTGGCTGCCATGTCTTCATCTTCCCATCCAGATGCCCTTTTATTAACCTTTGACTCTTCGCAGCTCCCCGTTTGAAGACACCGGCGTTGCATTGGCTTACCCTCCTCACCGGTGTATACGCAGCCGAGCCTGTTTCCTTTTCCCAAGCCCTGTGTCTTGTATTGCTCTGGGGGCTCGACTAGGCCCTTTTATAATCGGGTTTATTGCTGGGTCACATATTCCCTTCACTTGTTGGGGTGGATAAGCAGTACACCTTCACCTATCGGCTGATTGGTGTGTTGGTATTATGGTTTTACTCTTTAATACCCTGCATTAGGTCACTATATTTGTGAGGAGCAATTAAGACGGCGTTCTCGTCTCAAGAAATAAGGAGCTTTGTACTTCTTTGGATTGGGAGAGAGAGCCAGTGAATTATTTCCCTGGTGATAGAGGGGTTCGTGATTACTCTCTTTGCCGTATGTAATCCTCCTCATTGCACTAAGGTCAGCGGGATAATTCTCCTAATAAAGTGCTTTTCATTTCCTACTGTCCATATACCTCACCTTTCGACAAAAGAGACGTTTTGGAGGCCAGTATCACCTCCCAGCAAAGCTCCTGATCACACGCATACTAACTATTTTCTCAGATCTATCGTTTTTAAAGTTATTTTGTGTTCTGCTACCTAAAACAAAACTATGCTTAACTATACTTGACAAGTTATTGATTGATGTTAATAGTCAGGGTAAAAGTATTATTAATATTAATACCAACAGTTTGTTTGCTTACCTTAATAAACAGACTGAACCTTTTAAATATTTGAAGCCATTTTTCTAATGTTTTTTGCACGTATCGCATTATAATATGTGCACAGGGGGATAGAGTAAGCCTCAGAGAGTGAGGTGTAATTACTTGCATTGAAAACACAATGCTATACAACAACAATACAAAGCCAGCTAAGCTGCAAGCCCCAGCAGGGTCTGAACTCATTCAAATCATGGTGCATGCTGAAACTCTTTCAGTTTTGAACCCATAGGCCATTGCTCTGAAAAAAGGAACATATCTCTGTGGCACATGCCTTTTGAGGTCTAAAAAGTTTTGTTTATAATGGGCTCCAGTGTGAAATATAATACGGTGAATATCACAATCATTCTGGTCACATTTTATGTTATAATCGTAATAATTCCCTATATTACTTATTTACATACCTGTTACCTAAAGCCATAATACAAATAAATAAATTAACAATAAATATGCATGAATACTCTGTGGTTCACATGAAAAAAAATTTTGTTTATCTCCAGTATGAAATATAATAGCAATATCACAATCATTCTGGTCACATTTTATGTTATAATCGTAATAATTCCCTATATTACTTATTTACATACCTTGAAGTAATTTACAAGTTGAAGTTCACTATATGGAGAGAAATCCTGGCATGTTTTCCTCAAAAACCTTAGTTTCTTTTCAACTGAAGAAAGAAAGGCATTAACATCTTGGATGACATGGGGCTGAGTAAATTATCAGGAAATATTTATTCTGGAAGTGAGCTAATCCTTTAATATAATAAAAAACTGTAGTTGCGTAATAGGCATAAAAATAATGCAGTATATAATTATAATCAAATTCTTTTAATTTTGGAATGAAACACTTTTTATGACAGGTGAGATTCACCCATTGGCATAATCAGCCACACATTACAACTGTATTGAAATCAATTGTCGTTGTGCTATTATGTGAAGGTAGGCGTGCAGTAAAATCCACTAATCTGTCATGAGCTAAGATTTAATGGAAACGTTCAGAACGAACAGCACAATGCGCAATCTCTGTGGTCTTCGAAACCCCCGTAGACACCTCTCGAGGGGAACTGTATTACTTTGACACGCAGAGCATATGTTCATAAATCAAATCCAACCTATGGAGAATGCTCTGTCAATTCTTCCTTTCCCTTTTCCCCTCCTGAGAGTGCGTTTATTTAATAAAACTAAAGTTAACCAGCATGCTCATTAGGGATCTGACTACCTAGGTAACACTGCAGATTGTCGAGGGTGCTGGGAGTTCTCTGTATTTCTCTCTTCTTTCTTCTTTTGCCGAACAGCCCTCGGATCAGAAGATTACACTGAGTAGTCTAATTACTATCTGTAAAAGCGAGTGTAACAAAATGCGTCTGATTTACGGTTGTGATATTGTGGCATGTACATGGCTCTTAATTTAATATCTGATTACCTCCTCCTTAATGCGATGCACTGCATGCTGTGATGCACTGTTGTTTGAAATTCATTATCATGCAAATGATTGGATCAGAGAAAGTCCATGGACTCCACAGTAGCGTGCAATTACATTTTGCTTTGTGTGAGTTTCTGAGGTAGATAATGGACGCGCGCACACACTTCTACCTCGACGTCTTATCATCTGCCTCAGGAGGCGTCATTCTTGTTTTGATACCCTCGCACGCCGCCTTAGAGGTCAGCTGAACCGATCGGTGGAAAAAAAAAATTTAAACGCAGAGATTAGCTTTCACTTTCACGCTGGCCGTAGTGCCTATTAACAGTGCCGGTGACAGTTTTTAATTTACCTTGAATCTCATTTCTCTCATGAGTCACCAGACCTTTAAGGACAAACCGGTGTAGGCAAATTAGCGCTCTTCCATTTTCATTCTCCACCTTTAACTCGCCGTCAAAATTTGTCACTTTTTCTCTTTCAAACATCCATCGCTGCGGCAGTATTCCGATCATGTTTCGTGCGAGAGTTCAAAGAAGACTATGAATGCATTTGTAATGAGCATGCTCACTAATCACGCCATAGCATAACACGCCTCTGAGGAGCCAGCGGAGAACATCCTGCTCGATGCTTCAAAGCTCTGCGCTTAAGCATCCCGCAGTCCTCCAAGGGCAAACTTTTGTTGGGCATATCAATACTGAAGATGGCCCAAAGGCCTTTGTTTACCGAACAGCAAACCGGGGGGAAAAATCTCTTTTGTCATTGTCTTCCTTTTTATGCATTGCTTTTTTATTTTGATTTACCTTTTATGTATTTATTTTCATTTAGATATTTAAGCTATGCGTTTCTTTAAATGTTTGGCCCAGTTTACATTTTCAAACCTAAATAATTAAATTAATGGAATAAAAAATCATCAACACTATACAGATATGAACAAATTTCTTTGCATTTTCTTAACTGACAAATGCCATTAACAGCATTATCATGCATTATGATTAATAGAATGCCATGGTAAAATAATAATAATAATAATAATAATAATAATAATAATAATAATAATTTTTCAATGTTTTTTTAATATTATGGCCAACAGGTTTGAGATGTGAGGCATTTTCCATTTTGTCTGCACAGTTTTTGGATTTATGTGTAAAGTGTTGAAAAAGAGACAAAGATTTGAAAAGATTTGAAAAACAAATAAATATAATCATAATTAAACTATTAATTAAATATATCAATAGAAAATATAATAAAAAGCTTTGACACTCTTAATGCATTGATAAACTATTTAAAAGAAATACAACTTTTTAGTGGCAAAATTGTTGGTCGTGGTGAAAAAGTTGTAAAAGTTGTGTAAACGTTTATTTAATTATTATTTCACAATAAATATATTTCATTTATTATTTTTGACCCTTTGTTTCGATTTTTACACATTTCGTAATTTTATAATACATTTTCATATTTTAATATTGACAGCCAGAGACAAGAATGCAATAATGCAAACTATTTGCAAGAAAAAATAAATATGAAGGCATAGACCATGACCTCTAAAGTAAACCATATAAATCTGTTAGTAATAATAAATAAAATCAATCCCCTGGGACACAAAAGCTGTTAAAAAAACGTTCATATGTATGTTTTCTGTTGCCTTAAGGGGAAAAAAACAAAAACAACCTCGCATCCTCAGTTCTGACGGCTGTAGAATGGAATCCTTTTATACTGCACAGCCATGCAGATTTATATAACTCCGGGCACATGTATACACACGTGAGTGGCATGACCAGAAAACCCGAGTGCTTGGAAACTTTTCACACAGTCAGTAAGTGCATGACGGTCAAACAGGGTGGCCGGGATTCCTGTTTCCCAGGTCTAGATGCTACAGCAGTATTACCTCCATACATCACGTAAAATTAGCAGCAGGGGCCCCGTCAGGTCCGACATTGCCACTTAATCTTAGCTTTTTGGCAGAGTGTTGCCATAACGGGTCAAGTGGTGGCCATTAATCAAACATCCCAGGTGCAATGGAAGCTGGTGGGTGGAAGGGAGTTACGGTGTTGGGGGGGAACTCAGAACCATGCAGAAACTTCTCTGGGAATTAAGCCCGGTCATAAAACCTTACCCGAGGAAATAATCCAGTCTATTCCATAAAAGATTAAACCCTTTAAAGAAGATGGATCGCCTTTTTTACTTTATCTTGCAGGTGTAATCCTAGATTATTGGAAGACTGCTTGAAGTTGGGAATCTGGAAAATTTGTAGAGGCTGAGAAATCCATCCTCATGCCACTCAGCAGACGTATGGATTATACGTGAACAGACAGAGAGAAATTAATTGCCATCGTGCTTCAAGTCACACATGAAGCTTCCATTCCTAACAGCCTGTTCATGTTTATCTTCAATGTATGTTATCCATGGAACATGCACCACATTCTGAAGCACAGATATAAAATTGTTTGTTTTTGGATTGGGGTTTGCACATAAATAAGAGCACATCATGAATATTGAAAAGTATTGATGTATTTTTTACTGAACCTCAGACAAAACCAACAATCAACCAAAATGTCAAGGAAAACACTAACTAGTTGGATGGATGACATTAAAATATGAATAGGTTTGCAACTGGATGAATGAATGAATACTTTTGATTGTCATCATTGGTCTATAAAAAGCTCTTATGACGGCACCAAAAAGTAATCTAAAAAGTCATATGTACAGTATATAAAGTCCAGTTTAAGATCATTCAAATGAAATTATTTAAGAAATAAATTGAGTCTATAATGAATAATGACTCTATAATGAATAAAGGGTTATTTCACCCCAAAATGAAATTTTGTTATTAATTGCTCACCCTCATGTTGTTCCAAACCCATAAGACCTTTGTGGTCATAAGATTTCAACAAAAATATCTTAATTTGTGTTCCGAACATGAACGAAGGAACAACATGCGGGTGAGTAACTAATTACAGAATTTCAATTTTGGGGTCAACTAACCCTTTAACCAAACAGTTTATTAACAGTGTGTAATGAATGCCAAGCTTAAGCAACGCGCATATTATTGGTTTTAATATGTCCTGTAATTAACCTCTACAAACTTGCACAAGTCTCATCAGTGCTGAAAGGTTTTTTTTCCTGACTACCTGATAAAGAAAGTTGTCAAATGTGGAGCTCCACCCTGTCTGTGAGTACATCTCCTGTAGTCTCCTGGATTATACTTAACTCCTTCGAAATCTTGCCCTGGTGCAACATCAAAAGAGAAAAGCACACGGGAGTATCACGAAACTTATTAGAGCAGCCCTATGCTGTTTCTCTGTGTGTCTTCTAGCCCTTTTTATTTCGCTCTTTCGCCATCAAACGTCTCTTTTTACACCCTGACTAGGCACATTTAAGTTTAAAGCAGTAATAGTCTTGAACCACCTGCAAACTTAAAGGCAAAGTTTTATGTCTTCATTAAAAAAAGGTGAATCACTTTACAACGCGCAAGCAGGAAAATCCATTTTAAAATCATTAAAGAATCACGTTGGATGTAGAACCTCCAATATTTCATAACATTTCCATGAACTGAATATCAAAATTTGATGATTCATTGGCAAGTCCGAGTCTATGTTTAAAAATATATCACATTAGAACAGTGTTTTATAAGCTAGAGAGTTTTGTTACTTTTTTAGACATGAGCAGTTTCATTTGAGTTTTTTAAAGGAATGTTTTATGCACATTTATTATGCTTTTTGTCCTTTTTGGAGCTTGATAGCCTCTGGTGGGTTTAGAAAGTATAAAAATATTTATATAACAGTTAAGCAGTATTACAGAGGATGAGTGCAGCTCTTGCTGTAAATAATCACAAATTCGGATTGTAAGAATAAACCTACATAATTTTGTAAGCCAAAACCCCAAAACAAGATCCAATTGTTATCACTTCTGGTTACATTGTCTTGAAGCCACAGAGTTTTTGGTTAAATGTCTGAAGTGAGGTCTGTGATTAACTCAAGATATTATTAAGATGCCCTTATTAGCCTATGGGTTATAAAAAGGTTCATATTTTGGTTTTGGGAGTCTCAAACGTGTTGACATGCATGCGAGGAAAAAAAAAACACCTTCCTTTTCTTATAATATGCATTTATTTTTTTTACGTTATATGACTCACAAATGATTTTTCTAATGATTAACTTTTTCAAACCCCTCCAGTGATTGGTTGATTTAATTTAAAGCATCGTCTGTGAGCTTTTAATGTTCCGAAGCGGCACCTAGTGTATTTTCATTCAGAACAACGCAAATAGATTAACAAGTGAGCGGGCAATATGCTAATTTTTTTTTCGACGTCAACATGAAACGGCTTGGGACTTAAAAACGACTCGTTTTGATGATTCAACCGACTCTTTCGTTTGAAATACAATAACTTTACACTGTGCACTTTCAGATTAAAAAATTTGCAGGATGTTTTCATTCACTTATAAGGGAATTTTCATAAATCCATAATAGGGGCACTTTAACATTTTATTCAAAACACGTCAGTAATACACCCTTGTGGTTATTTAAAGATTATGCTTCTCTTGGAAAAGATGGATGCTAACAAGTGGCTTAATGGGACTACAGAGGTTGTCAGGGATATTAAATGTCATCATACCGAACAGGTAAACACATCTATTCAGTGGTCCGCATTTACAGCCTCATTGTGTTTAGAATCACGCTCTTGCAAACTATTCTGACTCAAATTTTCAAAGAAAATATTATTGACAGCCTCTGGTCACCATCTGCTTTCATGAAAATATGAAAAAGCACACAAAACCCCCTTTTGTGTTTTTCCATGGAATAAAGTCAGCCATCAGGTTTGAAACGACATGAGGGTGAGCAGAGAATGAAAGACGATTAATTTTCTTTTGAGGCACTGCCATGTGACAGTTATCCAAGAGATCTTCAAAACAGCTGATTACCCAAAAACACATTGATCCGTACTCATCTGCTGGAATAAAGACAGATGAAGTAGTCACATTAAGCAATCTAGTGTTCTGATGAATACAAAAATTGTGCAAGGATAACTACTGCTGTAAGTAAAAATGTGCGGCATCACAAAAAGCAGTAGGCTTACCGTTTATTACTTCTTCTCGGTTATAGGCTCACTCTCGCGCTCTCAATTATGCCGCTACAATTTCAGTCGCTTACAGTTTAGCAATTCATATCATTTCTTAACGTTCTGCCAGGAAACAGAAAGCAGTGAATAGGTGTTATAAGTGAAACACTCAGGAGAAAGTGAGAAATGGGGGAGAGGTGAGCACTGCAAGAAGTGCTAGGGGAACGAGAGAGAGATTTGGTAGTGGTTGGGGCAGCAGATGAGGGAAAACAGCAGGATCGCTCGTTTGGAGGCTTTGCATGTTTGTTCACACGTGCCCACCTCTCCACATTGCCAATTGTCAGATGAAAGACAGAGCAGACTGTATAAAAGCCCCCAGCACTTTGATTTCAGTCTGTGACAAATTAGAGGAAGAGAAAGAGAGGGAGAGGTGGGACCAGGATAAAGAGCTGTGAGGAAAACATACACTCATAGAAAAGCATCACGCTAGCGACTTGTATCTTACACCAGCAAAACGTGTTGGCTTCTGTTTGTTAATTAAACCGATGTGTTATAGTGCTGCCCTCCATATTACGCCATTGGTTGAATCTGTGTCAGGCTGGTTTGATGTCAGCTTTGTCAAGTGTTGCAGTTTGAGACTGACTGCACCCTGGAAAGTTTTATAATATATTGTTCTTTGCATTTATATAATATTCATATATTCTGCAGAGACGAAGGTGAGTAATGATTTATGGTGCATTTGTCTGACTGTAAATAGTTGTGCAGTAGCTAGAGTAATACAGTATTAAATAGGGGGAGGGCTGGTGCTACTACAGAATATCAAAAATTCTGAAAAACAGCATGATTGCGAGCATGGTTTTGCTTTTGTAATATTGTTTAATAAAAAAGTAGTTAATATTAGGTAAGTTAACACAATATTGGAACTTACTTTGTCTCTTTTTGCTAAGCCAAACTAAAACAGTTCTAAACAATGAATTGTTTGGTGGGACACCATTCCTGAATGAATCAGCGTTTTTGAGTGAATCTGTTGCAAATGACTCATTTTAGAAGATGCATTACTAAATCAGCGCCACTATTATGAAAAGTTCGTATTTTGGTGTCGTATTTTGCAAAAACACACTTTCATTTTCTTACAATATGCATTTATATTTGCCTTATTTGTTCAATGTCTTCTAAACGATTTGTTGAATGATACATTTTTCCAAACCCCTTCAGTGATCAATTTTATTTAAAGCGGTGCATATGATCTTTTAACACTTCAATAGCAGCACTTAGTGGCGAAGAATGAATTTGCTATTTCATTCAGACCAATGAGAAAAGACCAAATTTTGACATTAACATAAAACGGCATGGGACTTGTTTCAATAACGCCTCATTCCAGTGATTCAGAGTAGGCTTTTTCATTTGAGAGACAATAGCTTTATACACGGTGCCCTTTAAGATTTGAAACTTTTTCATTCACTTTTTCAAAAATCTACAATAAGGGCTCTCATAAATGCAGTCACTATTGGAGCCTATTGGAGTAATGATGTAGCACGCAGAAAGACTTACAGAGAAATCCACACCACTAATCTAGTTCTAACGTTACGACAGGTCTGAACTGTTGTGTCTGAGTGAAAAAATACCAAGAGGGAAACTATATTGGTTGTTCTATTGATCAAGATTCCAATCAAATTAAATGTAAATTGGCTGACAATTCCCGAAGTGACATTTCCTGAGGCTACTTTTATATGCTAAGAAAACACTTGATGTTAGGAATGGGGATTCATGCAAGTTAAAACCAAATCCCAAACAAGGGAAATCGAAAAACTATTGGGAGAGAGTAATTTCGGCACCCAGTGGGCAAATAATGTTAGATAATGAATAATAATGCCCAAATTCATTTTACAAAGCCTACATGAAAGGAACATCCAAATAAACCTGTTAATAGGGGAAAAACAAGCAGGACAGACAATTGAATCAGTGCCAAGATTAAAGTCTTGGGGAAATTGTTGGCTGCCTGGCAGCACCTCCTCCTGCCCGACCTTGCCCGCAGCGAGAGTGGCACAGGGGGCATTGCCCCCACCGGTCTGTCTGCATCTGCGTGATTAGATAAACCATAGGGGACCAACTGGGGAAAAGCACACAGTGCCAAAAGAGCTCTTCAACGCATGAGGTCCCTAGTAGCTCCAAAAGCTGCTAATGAAGTCTGTCATTCAAAAGTGTGGCAGTATAGAGCTAGAAAAAGAAAAGGGCTGTGCCTGATGCTGAAAGATTGTAATCTAGTTCTCATGGGGAAATGTGGGAATTCTGTCCAAAATACATTAACAATAAAAAATTTTATACCAAAGAATAATGTTGGAGACTTTTTAATTAGGATTGTAGACTGTACAATCATTTTTTGACATTCATTTCAAGTTTCATTCCGAGTTTCTACCTTTACTTCACAAAAGAAAGATGTTTCTCAATTATGCTCACAGTGGTATTGTTTCTGCCTCAATAAATAACTAAATAAATAATAATGATAATAATAAATTGCTATATTTTGTCCCACAGTTTGGAGTCTACATCTTGTCACTTTAACTTTTTCGCTTTTTTCACAACAAAAAAAAATAAGGTAGATGGAACTTTTTATCTCATAATTTAGTTTTTTTCCTCACAAATTAAGGGATATAAACTTAGAATTCTGTGATATTGTATAATAAATATTCTCAGTTGTCTTTTTTATTGCTTTATCTCATAGCTGAAACAAGATTCGATAGTGGCGGCAGAACATTTAAATAAGTTGTTTATGCAAACTACAGAAATTCTAATAAGATATGTAAGTTAAATTATGGTTAGAATTATAATAACTTTCTTGCTTCTATATAAAAACCAGTATATATTGTGTTTTGGATGCTGGTGTACTGGCATGACCACTAAGGTTGTTGACTAGCTTAACCAGCAAGACATCTCTGGTCAAACAGCTTTATCAAAAAGCCCATGCAGGCTGACCTTCATCAGCAACAACTGAGAACAGCATGGAAATTCACGCTGGTCAGAGTTGTTGTTGTTGTTGTTTTTTCAGCAGGATAGTCTTCCATTGATTACAGTATACAAGCGTTCAAATTCAAGCTTATTGTTTTATTTTTACCCTCCAGACAGCAATTAGTCAGCAGTTAATTGCGGAAAAAGATGGACCTTGTCTAAAGTAGGATATTTCATGTGCATGTGAATTCAGATTTCTATAATGCGTCTGTTGCGTGGCCAACACTGACGTCACTTCTCAGTTTCCACACCTTTAAGTGACTGAGCTGGTGCTGTCTTTCGTGCTGCATGACTGAGAACTTTTCTTTCTGCATTCCCAAGTCCTTGTTAATGAGATGCAGTGAAGTGTCATACACTGCCCGGGGCCTTTGTCTCTCAGAACAGCTCCTCAGCGGCTCAGAGGGGAGCTGTGCTTTAGCATCGTGGTTGGCAAGAACAAAGAGAGACCCGTTTCTACTGTAGGAAGTTAGTACCAGCTGCTCTACTCTTTTAATGTAAAGCACAACTGTTAATCACAAAAAAAGAAAAATTGAGATTATTATGAAAAAAGGTATAAATGCCAATTTAACAGTAGGTTTGCACTAACATTTATTAAACCATTTCAGCTTATTATGACAACTTAGATAAGATATTGTGCAATCAACTAGAATTTACATCCATGTGTTTTATACATGGTATATCACAAAAAATGATATGGAAATAACTAAAATGGAAATAAAACTTTATTGAATTCATATATTTTTGCAGAAGACTTGCGTAAACTGATATAAAACTGTTTTATTGAATACATATCTATAGTTATGTGCATTTAAAAATACATGACTGAATAATGATTGATGCATAGCTAGTTGTAATTTTTAGAATCGTGTTTTATTTGGCTTTTTTTTTTATTTGTGATATTCCACATACATTAATAAATTGCATGGAAATATAGCTATTTTTTACAAAATTTGCTTAATAGCTTAACATCCAGAATGGGGACAAAAACCCAGTGTTATAAACTATAAGCTCTTTTAACCATATTGAAAGAGTTTGCACTATTTTTTTAAGCAGTTTTAGACTATTGTGGTGAACGAGCAACAACATAAAGCTATTTACTGGGTTTCTCTTTGCATATTTTATGTGAACTATGGGATATCACATAAAAATGCTAGCTGGATACACAAAAATGCAAATAACTTTTCTAAAATGTGCACAAAGTACATACATTTTTATTGAGCATGACGACGGATATAAACACAAAGTAATTCCTAGCTATATAGGATTGATAAATTGTTGACTGCTCTTAATTCCAGGATCCTGCTGCAAATTGTTTTGTGATATTTCGTATGGAAAGATAGTTTCGATATTAAAAAGCTTAATATCCAGACCAGAACACAAATTAGACACTTTCCCTTTAAATCTACAATGTTGTAGACATAAAAGTGTAGCTTTGGGAAATGCTTTTATTGCTTACTTAGAAAGGTTTGTAATGCAGTTTCAGAACCTTAAAGTTCAATAATCAAATGCATATGTTAGTCTTTCTGGTTAAATGGATGTGCTGTTAAACATACAAAGCATCTATTATAGAGATATATAGGTTTAGGTAAATGGGATGAGCAGTCCGTGCCTTTGGGGTTTACTGAGGATCATTGGAATAGAGTGTTGCTTGGTTTATAAATTAAGATGGAAGTTTTTTTTAAATACCAGGTTTCCTCGTAAAACTGTTCCTTTTCTTTCCTTCTTATTCTCCAGTTAATAAGTATTCCAGCCCTCTCCTCCGCAAGTGTGTGTCTTCTCCACAGCTGCTCTTCCTGTTTGGGCTGACTTCACTTACTTAGCGGTGTCCTTTTTAGAGATAATAAAACAAATGACCATAGATGAATTATATTTGACAGTTCAGTTTCCAAGTGTAAGTATCAATTTCCTACAGGGCCCGAGATATCAGATAGACAACTGAAAGAGCCCCAGCTGCACTTATCTGGCCTTTCGAAAAGCCAATCATCTCCTTTTCCACTGATAAAACACTGTATCGTTGCATCACTCTATTCTCCCGATTATTTGCCACTGATTTGTTGCTTTGGGACTAAATTGTCACAAACATACACCCTAGATTCACTCTGTACTTTGCAGAAAAGACCAGCATGAATGTTAGTGCTGGTCCAGATGGGCTTGCACAGTTCTGTCATGAAACTCTAGATGACGCTGGCAGACAGTTTCTAACCCAATATGATATAATCACATAATTATTCACGTGATGCAGCTGATTGGTTTTAGTTGCATCAGCAGCCAATAAGCTTGCTGCTTATCATTTAAGCTTGCTGTAGCCGTTACAGTGTTCTTCGGAAACCCTCCACCTTCCCCAGCTCCACCTGTATAGATCTGCTGTGGGTGATTTCATGTATGTTATGCTGTACATGCAGGGGTAATTGTATGCCATATGGGGACAAAGCAGATCTGTTCTGCCCAGACCAAACAAATTAACATTTCCATGTATATATATTTTGCATAGTTGCAAAATAACAAAACAATTGAACTGCAACAGTACATAATACTTCTTTTGCAAGAATATATCTTATTTAATAATAATGTGGGTGCATTTTGTCTTTCTGCACTTGCAGATTTTCAATGTATTACAGATACATTTTCTGCAAAAAGTACTAATATCTTATGCACACATAGTGTGTTATGACAAGTAAATTGATCTTGTTTAAGGCATATTACGACTTTTAAAGTGGTAAACAAGTAAAAAAAAAAAGACTAATTAAAAACTCATTAAGAAGTCATTTTTATTAAGTTTATATATTGTCTCAGCTGAGATAATCACATTTAAATGCATTTTTGGAGGTGTGTGAATTTACTTGAAGCATGTTGCTAATATCATGTTACCCCATCAAGGGTATTACATTACATTACATTATTGATGCATTTAAAAAGTGCAAAGTGCAGGTTTGGACAGGGTAGCTCCTCTGCCCAGTTGGGGTCAAGGATGAAAAAGCACTTTTCACCTAATTTATCGATGAGGCCAAAGATTAGATATGGCCAGAGAATTATCCACTCATTACTTACCATGATAAACTGTGCAGGACCAGCATCAATAAGGGACTGTGTTGAAGCAATCCAATTAAGACATGAAAACCTGGAGCCTCATTAGAGTGAAGATCCATGATGATGCTAATGGTTTCTAAGCGAGATCCTGTCTTGAATACTGATGACTGCCTCATGTCACCTTGCACAGGTGAGCTCTTGGAGAGGTCATTTTATTGTCATCCAGCCATAGTTTAGCATTCAAAGGGACGTCCCTGCTAAAAATGAAGCCTGTATAATCAACTTCAATTAAAAATTCTCGGTCAATTGTGCAAACCCACAAGAGAAATCAGAGCTGTTGGTAGAAAGATGATTAACTGATAATAAGATTCTGGTTATGAGCACCAGGAGCCGTAGTCCATCCCAGCCTTTTCCCCGAGCTGCTCACTTTAACATATTGCCTTAAAAACACTCAACAAAATATAGACACTATTGGTGTTGCCACAATCAATTACGGTTTGAGAGATCAGAAGAGAGACCTTTCTTATCGATTCAACCTCAATAAAGGTGTTTCTTTTTACAAATCATACACTTGAATTAATATATGAATATTGAAATATATATATATTGATATATATATATTAATGTCAATATACATATATTATAATATATACGTATATTATTATACACCTTTTTGCCATTTTGAATCCATTCCAGCAGTGACTGTATGATTTTGAGATCTTTTCACATTGTGGACCTTTGAATAGGATGAAGATGTAATTTTACCTTAATCTTAATGTTTCCTTCTGAGGCATGTGAATGTCTAACTTGGATGATTTTTTTAACAATTTTAACTATTCAGGACAATCAAGGAAATCATAAACAACCATTACAACACCACACACTCAAAAACAGTCATGGATCATTTAATTTCATTGCCCAGACCAAGCACATTTCCATGTAAATATATAATATATATATATATAATTGCATGGTTGTAAAATAACAAATATGTAACTGCAACAGTGCATAGGACTTGTTTTCCAAGAATAAATGTCATTTAATATTGTATTAAAGATACATTTTCTGAAAAAAAAAAGTACTAATATAGTGCATGCTTGAGTTTGTAATAGTTGTTCTACCAGTGTGTAAATAGTTTGTAATGGTGTTTCTTTGGATGATTTTTTTGGACAGTTTAACTATTCAGGACAACCAAGAAAATCACAAAATCTTTTGAATTGGAAAAAATGTCTTTTTGTGGACTGTAGTAAACATTCTTTATTTAAAATATTTTATTCACAGTTGTACTAAATAAAAAATTGCATGCATCTTGCACGATCCCTCTTATTTTGGTAAAATAATTAACATTTGCAAACTCTGCAAGATGTATGTAAATATGAGCGGATATATAATTGACTTGGACCAGTACCACCAACATGGTGACTTGTGCATGGACATTTTTTTTTAAGAAAATGTAAAATCTAATTTTTCACATGCTGCTTTGTCACCCTGACATTTTGTTTTTATGTACCTTTTTGGAAGAGCAAATTATCTTCACCAGATTTGACATTTTATCTAATTACGTGCAGAACACGTTGAACTGTTTCTATGGCAACCAATATTATATAGATATCCTATTGGTACTTTTTTATGAGCACCTCACCACCAAAACCTAAAACAAACCAGAAATATTTTAATGATTAATCGTAATTAAGATATTGCTGAATTAAATATGAACAAAGGGGGAATTCACAAAGAATGAATTAAAGCTGTGTGCATTGTTTAGTGCAATCCAAGTACTGTAACATCGCGAAATCGTACTGAAAGCATATTAGTTTTCAGTGAAATTCTTTAAACAATTCTGGAAGTTTCAGGAGAATGTAGGAAAAGCTTGTCAATAAATGCCACTCCCATCATTTTCTTGCTGAGTGTGCAGTAAAGAAGTGGGCAGAGGAATGAACTCATGCAACAAAGATGAAAGCTGACAGATCGTAGCCTGTGTGGCATGTGAGTCAGTTTGCTGCTCCCCCCGGCGTTTACACAACAGCTGTTGCAGTCCTTACGTGGCTCCTCTGTGTTGGCGACTCCAAAACACCTATTATCCTTACAAAGAGTTCAGGTGGCCTGAAAAGACTCTAAATATGCTTACCTATAGGCCATTCAAAGACTTGGCAGATTATCAGAGACAGCTCATGGTTTAAATCTTTTTTCAGCTTCTCCCACAAAGCTTGTGCTTTCAGAAAATGTCAACTACGCTATAAGAATGTAGTGCACTAGGTGTATGTATTATGGTACTTTTCCTTTACAGTTAAGTTCCCGTACTATAAAGAGGGAAAAGCTGTAAAACATCTAGCCAGACATGTAATTTTACAGTAAAATGCTGTTAATTGTACAGTTTTTAGTAGTAAATAGAACAAATCAATGTATAATTTACAGTCAAACTGATACAGTCAACTGTAATTCCCTGCATGATGTCCACATTTGAAAGTATTTTGCTTAATCGTGTTTTTTAAAATAAATAGGCATCAGACGTACATTTGGGCTTTCTGTTACATCTGCTGTTGTTTAATGAATGTTTATTGCATTTTTTAAATGTCATGGTGTTTTGTGTTTGCTAGACTCTGTGCATCTTCTATGCATTAGTGCTTCTATTTGTGAGTTGAGTTCTTCATGTGGCTTTCTCTTTTACCACCTGCATTATTGTGGTGGTTTTCAGTAGATCAGTATGTACAAAACAGATTTTAATAGCAGCGTGCCTTGTCAAATTTACTTGTTTATGGTCATATTCTCTTGCTTGTAAATAACAGTTGTATGCTGTAAAAAAAATAATTCCTGTAAATGTGTTTTTTTTTTTGCAAAACTACAGAAAAACCTTTTCAGTTCACAATTTCAAGTTGCAAGTACAGACTATTACTGTACAAGCTATAGCAGATGCACTAAACATGTCTATTTTTAAAATGGATTAAAAAAAATCCAATTACAGTTCCAGCATCAACTCAACAAACTGATTACTTGTCAATTTAATTATGCTTTGTCTGTTATGCAAATCAGCTTCACGTTGAGATCTTTGCATGAGGTCTTTAAGTCTAAGAATTGAACCCCAACATCTGGGACCAGGAGTCAATTAAGCCTAGGTTTCTAAATCAAAAAACACCGCAGGACAATTAATCCATGTTATTAGCTGTAAAGCTAATCAGGCTGTTTTCTTTCTCAAACATTTCAAACCAAATGCACTTACCAACCAAACAAAGCTACAAATCTTATTATCAGAGCCTGTAATAGGGCCTCGGCAGTTCTGTCCATGCACCCCAGGACTTACAAATCACTTTAACTGAAACAAGGCACAGAGGAGAAGACAGTGGTGGATGTGTGGAGTGCTGTATATGTAGATATGTAACATGGCTGCTCTGTAACATGTGCTTGGCTGTGCCCCAGGCCTGCTCAGGCCTCTAGGTGTTTCTACGCAGTGAAGCAGGACCTCAGTTGGAGTCTGGATGCAGAGCCTTGGCACCCTCACCCAACAGCATCTGCCAGCCATTATGCGCTTGTATTCCCGGGGTGAGATACACCGCAGAGAGGACCAGGCGCTTCTGCTTTTATTTTCAGGTCATTAAGGGGTTAAGCATTTATTCTTACTAGGACTGATTAGATAAAAAAAAAGGATCATTTAATTTATGAGATGCTAAATAATGCAAAATAATTATTCAGTTTTTCTTTATTGGCATCTCTGATTCCATGGAAACTTTCCATTGCACAAATGTTTCTTTGTAGCGGAAAAAGTCACTTCACAAATTATTCTTTTCTGTTGACTGATGGTTCTTCTATGGTATAACTGTAAGGAAAAACATTGGAACATTTATTTATGAGTGCATATTGACAATTTTGGTCCAAGATGTTGGGATGGTTTCCTGAAGATAAGTGATATGGAGAATGGATGGGTAGATGGATGGATAGAAAAGACTAAACAAATAAAAACTGGATATAGAAATATACTGGATATATTTCTGGATCCAGTTTTGTTACATCTGGATATATTGTTGGTTTTATTTCCAAATCATTGATCATAAGCCTGTTACTGATTTACCGTAAACGTCAAGTTATTGAGTTTGTCATTTTGTCTGAAGTAGATTTATGGTAGTGGCCATTGACAACTTTGTTATTTCCATTTTATATGCAGTACATTGCTTTTGGCATTCAAGATTTCACATTTTCCTTGGGATTCGAACCCATGGCCATGTGGTTTTAAGTGTCATAAGCAAATTTTAAGTGTTGCTCGATGTACATGTGGTTAGAATTTATATTGGGTTCAGGGGGCCAGAAGAAGTTTTGTGTTCATTATTTTATAGTTCATTATATTTTAAATAATTAGTGATATCAAATTAATGTTAAATTGACAGCCCTAATTCTTATGCCGCTAGTTACAGCTAATTTTCTAATTCCACTTCTCCGCTTCTGTGTTGTCTCTCAATCAGCCGTGGTTTCGAGACTCTCGTTCAACACACTTCTCAATCACACATGCATATTTCAGCACTCGAGCGCGCCTTTATCAGCACTTTTGCCCCGTGCTTTCACATGCATTTCAACAACTAACATCTTCCCAGTTATTTTGATGTGGTGCACCAAAAGAGCATTTTCAGCCAGTAATGACAGAATATTTTTAAACTGACACAAAATGAAGACGAATTAAAAACAGATTTCGAAAAATAGAAACTGCAAATAATTCCCCACTCTCACGATCGCCAAGCACCGTCAGAGCTGTTCATTTGAATTCTACAACATTACCTGCCTTGTACTTAACATGTCTCCAAGGTTAACATTTTTAATTCAAGACTGAGGGATTCCGCAGAGCTGCTCCTTTGAAGTTTCCTGTTTCTTGTGGCTGCAAGGCCGCTGAAAGCCTGTCTGTGATATTGACATTAAAACTCAACACACAGAATGATGCCAATTGAAATTTCATATGCCTTCCTTTGGGAAAAAGTATGAGCTGGCCAATCCAGTGTGAGATGAATAATGAAACTAACACTCCCTCACCATCTCAGATTTTCTCTTTCTCGTCTCTACTCTCGGCCTTTATTCTATTCAGGGTGGAACTCTTTTGTTACTCCCTGGTGTGCCGTGAGACTGAGGTGAGTGTATTAAAGATGTAAAGGCTAAGGGGAAACATATATTTCTGTGTAATGCAAGGACCTGGGCATGATAGGTCAATGTTTGGCTATTAAATATGAGAAGAGAGTTCTTATACCGTAGGGCTGTGGATTTCAGCAGGTTTGGCTTCAGCACTCTGATTTTTTTCGGACAATAATTGATTATCCGATCTAATACCAAACCTGTTAAAACAAAGAATAAAATGATGAAATATTAAATATTGATACAATACGATATTTACACATTTTATGTATTAAAATATCTAAATGTTTTTATTTTTATCTCAGAACAGACCTGTTGCCCGCTTTTGGATTTCCGCTATCCATAATAAAAATCTCATACAGAAGGTGCAAAGCGCCTATTTTTTGTTAGTTTACATTCTTCCCAAGTCTTCTGAATAAATTCAGTCTCTCTGGAAAACCCTCCAGCGCCACCTTCAGCTCAAATTTGGCTTTTTTGAATCCTTTGAGGATAAACAATAGAGTATTTGGAGTAATGGACAGAAGGAGTATTTAGTACCAAATCCATACAGTTTTCTTTAGGGAATCCCAATCTTCCCCCAATTGCATTTGGATTCTGTAGCTCTTCCCTTTTTGCTAACATTAGTATCATTTCATTCATTACTGTCAACACTTTTACGTACAAAAGCATACATACGACATCTGATCATTTGTTAGCTCCAGCGCTTCACCTCCACCCCTTCTCTTTTTATCAGTGTCTCTTCTTCACATCCCAAAAGGTTAATAACCTGCCGAAATGTCAAGGGCATGTCCGGGAAGTGTCAGAGGCCCTGCGTGCTGGGGAAGCCAATGCATGTGCCACACTGGCTGGGAAGAGTATTGGGATTCGATTTAAATAAATGCAAGTGACCTCAAATAGCCACACTTCAATAAAGGGTGTCTGGAAGGTGGCTTATTGCAGCTTCAGGATCTCTGATGGTGGATAATAGAGAATCATTTAGATGTTTTCTCTCAGACATTTAAATGGTTTTATGGATTTGTCAAATGATAGTTTGAATCGTCAAAGAGATCATTCTGAGATAAATAGGAAAAAACTCAACTTTCAGCAGCCAATATTCCAGTGTTCAGTGGTTTTCATCAAAAATATCTTTAATTGTGTTCTGAAGAAGAACAAAGCTTTTACAGGTTTGGAACGACATCAGGGGTAAGTGATTAATAACATAATTTTTATTTTGGGGTGAAGTATCCCTTTAATATTTCATCATGAATGAACATGAGCTAGCCATGGAAAGATGTTAGTATATATAATTTTCAGGTTTACCAATGTTAATAAGTCCTGTTGGCTTTGTTTGTTGTAAAAAAAAAAAAAGAAAGATACTGCCTCATGATTGGTCAGATTGCCTGTCAATCAAACTCCAAGCAGAGGGTCAAGGTTTCAAAATGGGGCTTTCACAACGATGCATTTTCATTCAGACCATCTTGAAAATCGACAGATGGTCAATAGGAGGGCATTATGCTAATATTTTATGCTGACGTCATGAAACAGCTAGGGATTTGTTTTAAAAATTGATTTAGAGTTGACTCTTTCTTTTGAGTGATAATAACTTTATACACGGTACACTTACAGATTAAAAATTTTGCAGTATGTATCAGAGTGCCATTTTTTCCTAATGTGAAACACATTTCAGCAATTTAAACTTTTTCTACTATAAAGAACTTTTGTGCAATGGAAAGGCAGTATTACAGGTTCTTCATAAACCCACAAATACCAATAAAGTAGCTTTATTATAGAATGTTGCTATATAAAAGTATAAACAATAAATAAATAAAATCAAATAGTTTAATAAAAAGCGTACTGACCCCAAACCTTTGAATGATAGTGTATTTATAATATATCTATTATTTATTTAATTTTTGTAATTAATTTTCCATTTTTTTAAATATTTTTAAAGCAAGTTCAGGACCTAGTACGAATAATAAAAACAGCAAACTAAACAAAACATTAAAAAAATGTAATTAAAAGCATCCTTTTTCGTGTGTTACATGCTTATTTCCTGGCATGCCTAGTGTTCTAGCGCGCTTCGTACCTTCTTTTCTCTGTGTCTAACTGGCTCATCAGCTTTTTCTGCACCAACCGGAGACCAGAGATGCTGCAGAGTTTTACTGAGCAAGTTAATGATGTCATTCATCATTCACAGGTCTGGTCTGCACAGGTACTTGGTCTGGCATGAATTTAGGCTCCAGGCTGCTTTTCGGGCTGAATTCACCCCATATAGTACAAAAATATCTACTAAGGTATATTTTTATACTCTATCTATCTATATATCTGTCTCTCTGTCTTTTTGATCTCTGATATGGAAATCTGGTGCATTTCCGCAGACTCAATTTGTCTGTGTGTGTGAGGGCACTCATTACAATGTGTGACTCACTTCACTGTTCCTGCTCCTAATTCCCAGCGGTTGTCCAGCCGAGAATTGTTCTCTCGCAACATGCGCAATCTCACAATTAACTGCCTAAAACCAAACAAAACCTCTGAAGTGCAGAACGCGCGCGCACAAACACACACTAGCAAACGCACACCCAGACCTGTAATATGTCTTCCACTGGCAATCCTTAATTACAAAGAGCAATTAAAAATACATTTCACGACTGGCAGACAGCACCTAATTCATCACTGGCATGAAATCCACTATCAGGAGATTCGTTGATTAGTTAGCCTGCCTTTTCCTCTTACCATGCTAATAAAGTACCACGAACAACTCAGATTCTGTGTCAGGAGAACCGTGCGGAAAGAAATTGTGTTTGTGCTTCATGTGAGACCTCACTTGGTCTCCTAAGAATCCATATCAGAAGTCAGACAGGAATAACCTCTCCTCAGCATGAGTGTCGGGTAGTAGATGATAAAATCGAAACATCCGCATGTTTATTAATGAATGTGAGCTAGTCCACTGGGTCAGAGATATGATTTATGGGCTCTAATATTCACTAACAATGAAATTTGTAATATCAAATCTGGTGTTGAACCGAATGCAATCAGCCAACAATATGAACAAACATGAAGCCTATCTCAACTAAATTATTGCACCGTAAATTCGCTTTGCAGCAAACAGTTTAGCATGATATTTAAGCACAAAACCTCTGGTTTATTCACTATAACTAACTGCAGTTCAGTTTAAATTGGTGCTGTCTGCGTATTTAAATTAAGTAATTGTCATTCTTTACATTTCTTTAACATGCTTCCTTTATATGCTAATGCAGTTTATTATAGATTACGCCTTATTCATAAAAGTCATGAGTGGAGCACCCTTTCTGCATTTTAAAGAGCCAGTCGAGGTGCATATGTGCCATTGCTTGATTCACATACAGTAAATCCTTCAGAATCTTGCGCTAAAACAACTAAGGTGGATGCTAATAAATAATAATAATTAAAAAAAAACATTATCACCAGGTCCAATGTACTTTTAGTGATTTCTCCTCATGTTGTCCTAAAGGTGTACCAGTTTAAAATCCATATAACCTTCACATGAGGCATTGATTGACTGAACGTTTGAGTCTATCAGCGTTAGTGGAATTGATGTCTTAACCAAGATAAACGCAGATGATAGCGGGTGATCAATCGTTTTTCCAGTCTCAATCCCAGCAGACTGAAGGACGAGAAATTAATCAGTGAGCCGATTACAGGCAGTCCTCTTAACTATCACACATTAATCATATTAATGTCTGAGTATTTGGTGACAAAGAAATACCATCAGTTGAGGCAAATCAATGCGCTGAGTTAGAGCTCTGACCACCAGCAATACACCTCTATTAGACTCAGTGGTTTTGATTGTTTGTTGTTTTGACCTTTGATTAGCTTCAGTTCCTTTCATTTTCACGGACGGCATATATATATATTGATCAGTTTAAGAGTTTATTTTTTTATCATTGGATGGATGTACTTTCAACTATGGATGCTTTTGGCCCTGCAGACATTTAGAAAATTACAAGTTTCCACAATCTTGTCGTTTATTTGTCTGCAAATGCCTAGGCACTAGGCACAGACAGGGGGAATTCACCTTGAAACAATTTGCATTTAGAAATTGCTATTAAATGTCACAAAGAAATTTGCTTGATACGTTGAATTAAATGTAAAAAAAAAAAAAAAAAAGAAAATTAGAAAGACTAAAATAGTGTTTACTTGTAAAACATGCTTTAGTAATTTACACTGAATACCTGAGACAAAACTTTTTTGCAGTGTATATGTGCTTTACAGAAGATTTCTGTCATTTAACAGAATGAAGAAATCTGTCATTTAAGTTATAAAAATAAAACATTAATTTACATTAAAAATCATTATTATTGTATTTTATTATTAAAATTTGTGTCTGACAAACAAACCATGCAAACCTTCTTACCTGAATTAAAACTAAATAAAATATAAAAAATAACTAGTTGTCAAGACGAAATGTTCTATTTTCATATAGTTTCATTTTAAGTGCAAAACAAACTAAAAGTAAAAATAAATAAATAAATATAGTAATGATAATAAAAATGCTAAAACAAAAATTTAACTAATGCAAATCAAAAAAGCATAGTACATAATAATAAAAAGTAAAAAAATTAATTTTAAATGTTAATAAAAAATTGGAGGACTACAAGAACCTACAAAGACCTATCTCTGAGCATTCTTCCTTACGAAGACTATTTAACCTTGTTAAGAATGTTTTAATAAATGAGTGTACTTGAAAAAAAAAATCTCTGTCTTCATAAAAATCAACCAATGGAACGTAAACGTACACAGTTAAGGGGAAAAAAGCACCCAAGAACAACCAAGGCACTCTAACTTTTTTCATTCTGAACGTCCAGGGTCACCATCCAGAGCTCATGTACAGGCCTAGTCGTCTTCATTCATTGCATACTGCTCAATACACACGCCGATCAATATCCAATTCAGCCCACATCGTCTCCTCCCGCTAACCAGCGACAACATACACGTTCACCTAGACCGAACGCGGTCACCCCTCATGCACATTAGTTGAGTTTCTGTGCTAATACTTTGAGAATTTTTGACAGAGTGCCATGTGCACATCTCGTAGTGCGGTGCCGCTTGAATAATGAGCTTATCATTGCTTTCTCGAATGACTGTACATAATAACAGGATTACAGGTCATAAAAGCTAGTAATTAAAGCAAAATCTCTCTCCCCCTCATCACTTATTACTCTTTCTTGCATACTTCCCTCCCTATCTTTTCATAAGCAAGACAATTATCAACAACATCCTCTTTCTCTTCATTATTCTTTGTACAATAAATAGTCAATAAATTGTCAGGTGCGTGTAGCTAATTATTACACTGTGTTTAATAAGCTTTCAGGGATTTATTAATTGATGTATAATTAGTTGTGAGTTATTGGTGTCTAGGAACAGCCTCACTTTAATTACGGCCAGATGGAGCTCACAGAGTATTGGATGTTCATGGTGGGAGACTCTCAACCGAGGATTCGTGAGGAATGATCTTTCACAGAGAAATCAAATAGAAATTACTTAGCATGTCGGCTACTATGAAGAAGTCAAGGTAGGGTAATTTCAAATGCCAACTGTGAAGTTGAGTCAGTGTGGTTGAGAATATGCGTGAAATTACTCATCCAGCTGAACTTTTCAATGCAACAGGGCAAGTACAAAACGAAAAAAAACCCTGGATTTATTTGTATCTTAAATGTGTTTTGTATATGCTGAAATAATTCAGCTCTTTAACAATGGCCACTGACCAATCAGAATGAAATGAAATTTGTAACCAATGAGATTCTGCTGTGGGTGGCACCACATTGTAAAAAATGATGTAATAAATAAGTCATGACAATTCATGTATTCATGTTTATGAGCAATTTCAACTTCTCTTCATCGGCTTTTATAACTTGATTATTTTAAGTCGGTCAAATGTAAATTATGTTAAAATGACACGTACGACCAAGTTGATTGCATTTAGAAAAATGAATGCAGCAACTGAAGGCAGAAAACTATGGAAAAGACTGCTTGTCTAGTGTATGGTCTGATTAAGACATAGTGTTATAATATAATGTGCATAATGTTAAACTACATGTAACATTTCATAAACAAGCAAAAGGACAAATGTGGCTGTTAACTTAGTTAATGATTGCCGTAATTGCATGCCACAATAATTAATGATCAATTTACTCCAGATAACACATGCATGTTTTTAATCATTTTTATTTATTCCGTTAGTTGATACTAATAGTAATACGTTTTCGGTCCACTGTATTTTAATAAATGCAATATTTCATTTAATTTAGGCCATCTTTATTATTAATGAAACAATAACTACTCTTCTTTTATTACAGTTAATGACAATGTTCGAAAATTAAGATATGGCTGTGGATTGTAAAATTACATTTCACTCTGAATGTCAAATAATAAAACGTGCATAAAATATCAAAATGCAAACTGAATATCTTTCTTCTGAAGATATTTTGAAAAATATTGTCAACCAGTTCCCCCTTGGCTTTTATAGTATGGACCAAAAAATTGTTTGTCAGCATTCTTCAAAATACCTTCTTTTTTGTTCAGCTTAATAAAGACATTCATACTGGTTTGGAACGATGAGGGGGTGAGTAAATGATGGCAGAATATTCATTTTGAAGTGAACTGTCCCTTTAAAGTCTACGATGCACGTAGGACTCCATATTTCTTTCAGCACAGTAACATGCGTTCAGCCTGACACCAACAATCTTGTACCGCAAACTGCAACTTAACTGGCTGTTAACTGGGTCCCAAGCCACCAAGAGACGATGTCATCATTCTGTTCCTTATCGATGTGTGCTTTAGCAGTAATTCAAAACATGATTGTTTGGGCTTGGAGATAGCCCTCTCAGATCGCTCCCCATAGTTCTCGTTCTGTCAGACCCAACAGTGTAACGAATTGTGAAGACCTGCATGTTTGTATTGTTTAATTGCCCCGGCTGATGCTTGTCTCGAAGACGAACAGTCAGCCATTCATTTCTCTTCAAAACGTCTTGAGTAGAGCACAGCCACGGGGCAGTTATTACACAAGCTCAGGGAGGAGGGCCCGGAGCCGAACTAAGGCTATTAATCAAAGGCCTGAGAGACCAGCTAGCATGCTGCTTCACTCGTTTCTCTCTCATTCTCCCTCTCTCGCTCTCTCTTTCGAAAGCAGATAAACCTGCGGTTCCCTGAGCTGCACTCATTCATCTTCATCCAACCATTTCTGTTATGAGCGCATTAAAAGCTTCATTGTCCTGAAATTAATTTTGATACAAAGGCTCGCTCCACCAAGGAAAGGGTTGTTTAGCAGCAACAGAACGGAGCAAAGACACCCAGGGATTACGGTATCTTAATGGATCTGCGGTGTGCTGCACAAATTCATATTAAGATTATTCTTTTAGCTCGTGACTTCAGAGAGCTGTTGCTTTGTAGTGCGTTCAACTGAAATGCATTTGTAGCGTGTTTGAGGGAGTTTAGGCTTTAAAAAGTTGCGTTGCGGAAAAAGTTTTGAATCTTAACATTAATCTTAACAGACCAACACAGTTTGTGTATATGTAGATATGGTGGGAGGTTTGCATTTTAGCACTTCCTGTTTCGTCCTCTTGAAGTGAATAGGGTTATTTTAATAGGTTTTCTGCTTCATTAAAGCTCTGCGGGTAACAGAAGCTCATAATATTTTAACATTAAATTCTATATGACATAAAATACATGAGTAAATCATTTGTTTTTAAAGCTCTTACTTGTCTTGAATATTGAAGTTGCTAACAAGTGGCTAAAGAGGTTTGTCAGGGACATTAAATATCATTATGCCAGTTAACAGGTAAACACATCTATCCGACAGTCGCTTTTAAAGCCTCATTGGTTTTTATTTCAATAAAAAGGCTGAAAGAGTTGTTGGAAGCCTATGGTGATGTTAAAGTCTTGTTACCGTGGTACACTTTGTTTACAGTCTATCATATCACTTCTAACTATTGTATTTAAGCTTCAGGATATATGAAAGTCTTGTTTTCATGATTGTCATTATGAGCGAAACATCCAAGAATCATAAAAATTTGCTGGTCACCAAGCATTTGACATGATTTTTTTATTTTAGTACACTACAGAACTTCTACCTCTCTACTGCCATCTGTGGTCACTAACATAGCATAAATTGTGTGCTCAAATTAAAATTAATCTGTCTGATATTGTTTGGACATACAAATATTGTCTTTTTAATATTATTTTCAAAAAATAGATTTTATTTCCAGTTGTTGTTTTCATTAGTATGAATGAAGTCTTTTACTCTGAAAAGATCAATGGAAACTTGGCTCATCATGATATGATTGCTTTAAAATTAGCATTGCCCATTTTTAATGGACACGATTACCTTATAAGACTGCCTCATATATGTGAAAACACATAGTTTACATGCATGTGTTTTGTGTCAATGACACTAATGCATTGTGTTCACAGTCACATCCTTTAACAAGACATTTTTCATTACAGCACCTGCTTAACAACTTCCACGTAATTACATAGCTGCTGGGATCTGTAGGGGGTATAATCAATTTAATTAGTCATAAATGAAAACCTTAATTAAACTACAGAATAAGATTCCACATCAGTACTGTTCAATTTATAAGAAAGGACTGGCACATGCTTGTGGAACCTTAAAAAAGCAATTGATGTACAAATTCCTTTTAATGGCCCAGGAGCCATACTCAAAGCCTACAGAGATCCCTTTAGACCAAAAAAACACTCTATGTATGTTTGCAGTTGTCAAAGTTCTATTCCATTTAATGTGTATGGCAGTAATACTCAAGGGGGCAATATAGTTGCCTTCAGATGTCTTTGTTATTAAAGGATTAAAAGGACTTATTTGGACTTAGTCCATCTAAAATATAGATTAGTTTGTTTCTTTATTGGAACGGGTTTGGGGACTTTTAGCATTGCATCACTTGTTTATCATGGATCCTTTGCGGTGAATGGGTGCCATCAGAATGAGAGTCCAAACAGCTGATAAAAACATCACACTAATCCACTCCAGCCCATCAAGTTTTTGTGAAGAGATAAGCTGCATGTTGGTAATAACCAAATCCATCATTACAAAATTTTAAACCTTTACTTCCGGTCAAAAGTCCCTAAACCATAATAATGCTTTCTCCAGTGAAAGAGTCTATCCCTTCTTGTCCTCTTACATTCAAATTTACAAACATATTTGTTTATAAATATTTTGGACTGTTTTTACTTTTAAATGGTGCTTGTTTTTGCGTATAATGTTTGCATATTTGTCTCCTGATCGGACAAACCAGTTTTATGAAAAGTATTTAACCAATATTGTGGGTGGGTCTGAAGCAGTGGTTTAAAGCTATATCTTAATAATGGATTTGTTTATTACAGACACGCCTTTTCATCATACCACAGGATAAACCTATTATTGTGATATTTTAATCAAATATTTCGACGGCACCCATTCACTGCAACAGATCCATTAGTAAAAAAATGATGCAGTGCTAAATAAAAATTAGAATCTATATCTTGCATGTCTTTTACAGCGAGTAAATAATCATCCATTTTTCATTTTGGGCGAACTGTTCCTTTAAAGATATGATAGATTATTTTTAGTTAGTCGCATATTAAACATTCCAACACTTTAACTAACTCTAAGTAACAAGTTTCACATCAGACTTTTGCTCTGCGGTGACAGAAGTTGATCTGACAGAAAAAGTTTTTTAGTAGCATGACAAAACCTGAACTGTTCTATTGTTTGTTTGTTATTTTGTTGCAGTAACAAGCATTCTACTTTTTCCAGTGTGAAAAAAATGCCATTACAAAATCTACGAAAGCTAGATTTTTTGGACATTTATGTTGTATATATAATATAACTGAGCATTATTTTTTAGCTCAATGTGTGATGTGTTTGGCCACAGCTCTGACATGAGGTTAAATGTGTTGTATCTTTTGACAGGTTTTTGAATGACGGTGTTTAAAACAAGTTAATATAATCTTTACTTAAATTACGGGCCTGAGGTGTTGATTGAACGGTTTCAGAATCCATTGCTCATGTTCTGATTTAAATACAGAAATGGGCTCCAGTAACCCCCTCCTTCTCTACGTTACTATCTAATTAGGAAAGTCTGTGGGAGAGAGGAGGGGAAATCGGATATCTACTGCTTTGTACCTGTGGTATAATTAAGGATCACTCTGGCAGCAGTAGAACTGTCTGGAGAGAGATAGCCTTTCTACATTTCTCTCTTTCAGTTTATCTTTTGGTCTCACAGTGTATCTCTCAGGGGCACTGGTGCAAGTAATGCTAGCTCTCTCTGCCTCTCTGGTAATGTAAAACCATTGAGGGTGAGAGGTCAGCTCTTTTCATTAGTACAGGGAGGAAATGTTGGTGCAGCTCGATCGTCCTGTAGGAAAATTCCGTCATGCTTCGCCTCTTCTCATTCTGAAGTCCACTCCCGTGGTGCTCTCCACTGTGGTTAAAACCCACCGCTTGGCAGACACCTTCTAATTGATAGTTAATGAAACCCGTGTAAAGCGATCGTGTGAATTGACTCATGGATCGCATTGTAATTCATTGAAGAACAGCAAGGCATGATATTATGTCTGAGGACGGTGTTTGTCTTTTCATCTTTATAATGGGAAGCCAAGAATTATAAACCCCTTCCAGCATGGCAAATCACAAGCTCTGTTAATAAGTTGGAACAACATGTTCTCTATCTCTAAATAATTACAGGGTAGAGTTTAAATAAGTAAGCACAAATCACTTAAAACATAACAGTGTCGCCGGAACTGTAAACACAAGATCCTCTTTGAACAAAGTGAATGATGCATGGTTGTTTGGTGAATCGCCTGAAAACATTTCCAGTTATATATTTTTCACATAAAAAACAAATGAGGCTTATTTTATGACCATCAAAGTTGGCTTACATTTGCTTTGGATTAAGTTCATTTACTTCTATATCATTATTTAAATTATTTTACTTTTGACTGTTTTTGAAGTTATTGCTTTTCTTATTCAAACTATTTTTTTTCATGAATATAGGCCTATTACACACTGAAAATGATCAGCTATATCACAGCTTATCGACACTAAGGGTGTGACATTACACATAATACACATACTTTCTTTACTAGAATAAGAAAATGTGTTAATGCCATTTTTACGAATTTTTTATGACACAATACTTGTCTTTTAAATTACAAAAAGTAAAACAACACGGTTATATTTTAAAATATTTTACCTAATGTAGGGCTATTACTAATGATGATTTATGCAGGGTATTTATGATGAGGCAATAATAACTGACTCAAATAAACCATGTAATTAAGGCCTGTTGACGTTTCACTTTTCAGCTTAAATTGCGTTTATTATTTAGCCACATGCAAACTCAGAAACTTTTATTTTGAAATTGCGATGTACGATAAACAATAACATGAATGGCATAAAGCACAATAGGCTGATGTAGTCTCCTGTGTTGACGAAGGTTTTTGAAAGATTTACATTACACATCTACTGATATAACGCACACGGTTTTCCCAGAGGAAGAGTTTAGCCCGTTTCACACATACAGTGTTTACTGGTAAATCACCATTAAAAGATTATGTGTGAACAGCAACAGGACCTTTTCAAAATCACATCGTCCTTCAGTTATACAGATGACATGATTACTCTGAGTTGTTTACAAAACTCTGCTGCTTTTTAATTAGTTTTTTCCGTATGAAATGCGCTAGGATCTTTTTTAACTTGTGGCGCTTCTTCATTCATAAGGGCTAGTGTGTATCAGAGGAAAAAAACATAAGATAAAACATAATATCCAAGGGAAAACATAAGATACTTCCACCTTATATACGTATACCTAAACCTACTATCTCCACCCCCTGGATCCAACCAGGTGAAATACCTCTTATACCATCAGTATAGGCAAACTCATTGAATTAAACATGGTATCAATCCTTTTTCTTTTTTTTTCAAATGTAGGATAAATTCAATTTACATCCAAACACAGCAAGAAAATATTACTCTATATCTAAAAAAGGACCTCATTCATATTGTCACACTTATTATAAGAGTGTAGGCTAATGCCATTTAAAGATCAGTATAATTGCTAAACCACTGCCTGCCAAATCAGCATATGCTGCCTGAGAAAGCTCTACATATACATCTCAAGTTATGACAATTAATTTCCCGATACTGCTCTATAAAGTCTTTTGACCAGTGAAGCTAAATTTGTGCATTTAAATTTTTTTTTTAGTCTTACCTCTGTTTCTTCACCCACTTTCTTCTCGTTCTCCTTTCTTCCCCAAGTGTTAATTGGCCAAGGGAGTGTGACAGTGATAGATTTTTGCTAGTGCAATTACTCAGACAAATTGCCCTTTAGAGAAGATGTAGATCGCCTCACATGGCTTCTGAGGTTTGAGCTCTAACACCCTGGTCATTAGTAAAAGAGAAGGTAGAGGCAATTTCATGTGCCATTTAGACCTGTGATGATTACAGCGTGACAGGCAGGTTTGGTGTGCATGGAGTGGATATCACTGACACATACTGATCTTTCCTGTATTTTTTAAGGATCTACTGTAGAAATCATGCATAACATAAACATTTATATATATATATATATATATATATATATATATATATATATATATATATATATATATATATATATATATGTGTGTGTGTGTGTGTGTGTGTGTGTGTGTGTGTGTGTGTGTGTGTGGCAGGGTGTACACACTGACATTCAGAAAGTCTGGGATCAATACGTTTTTACATTAATTGATTTATTTACTTTAAAGATCATCAAGGCTGCATTTCAGAAATACAGGAAAAACTGTAATACTGTAAAATATTATTACAATTTAAAATAATACATTTCTATTTTAATATACTTTTCAAATAAAATTTATTTCTGTGATACAAAGCTGAATTTTCATCAGCCATTACTCGTTCAGAAATCATTATTGCAATCGATTGTAAACTGATTCTTTGATGAATAGAGCAGAATTTCTCTAAAATAAAATTGTGTTAAATTGCTTACAGCGTTTAGAAATACTTTACAAAACAGAGACGATAAACGGATGATAGAAAAACTTGGTAAATGCATGCGTATGTAAAACATATTTTTTCTTCCATTCGATTTCAGATTGAAATAGGAGCCAGACGTGTTCCTGAGCTAATCACAGGTTAGCAGAGATTTACTGATAAATGACTTTGCAGCATTCAGTCGAAACAGGACTGTAAAATCTGATTGTGGAGAATAAAATGCAATGTCACTGCTTAGAGACGCTAAAACACTCAAGGGATGCTTTCACATTCACTCCGACTGTCAAAGCCTTGAATGGAGGCGATTATAAATGAGGCTTTGCACCTCTCAGCATTATGCACACCTCTGGTCTCCAGCATGCTTCTCGGTCCATTGCTCATTTGCCCTTGGCACACTGTATGACTGGAACCTGTTCAGTGTAAAGCGAATGAAGCCAGAACAGTCAAATTGCACTGAAAGACAGTAGGGAATTGCGTCAGAGTGACGAGGAGCAAATATCTCCTTGAATATGTCCTCGTCGTGCAAAGAGGATGAAAAGGCCTGTTTTTATTGTGTCCGTTAATCCCCTCTCCTAAATGTATTATCTCCAGGATTGAATGCACTGATGACTTATTGACTCTTTTTGGCATCCTAAAAGCACCAGGCCCCATCTGCCAAGAACTGTTTGGCATCGAATCAGCCTTAATCCCCTTTCGCTTGCAGAAATCTTAAACCCCTCCTCCATCCTTTTCTTTCCCTTTCTTTCTATCTATGGTTTTTTGAAAGCCTTTTTTGTATATTGTTAAACCAAAAGCACACAGCTTTTGCACCAAAGTCAAATAATAACTTTGGAAAAGACTGTTAATATTCTTGGAAGTTTTTAAAACGGATTTAGAGGGAAGATAAAACTCTTTCAAAACAACCCGTGCAACCTTTCTATCTCATATGCAGAAACACTCGGGCTGTTTCTATAACAAATGCAAGGTATAATCCATCTGTTGTTGTCCTCTCCCTGGCTCCCCATGCGATCATCTCAGCTTGAGTTTTTCCTTTTCTTTTTAAAGCTTCGACAAAGTAACGAACAACCCCGAATTATCCCTCGTAGCACATCACATCTGCAGATTAGCAACCACACACTCAGCAATCAGCCGCATGCTGTGTTTACCCACAGTTCTGTGCAGCGCTCAGAGAAGCTCCAAGGTTGTCATTACCAAAAAAGTAGCAAGTCGCACAGGTGTTACTGACCTCTCAAGGATCGAAGATCTGTCGTAGATCTCAGTGACAAGGATCAAACTACAAATCCTTGACTTCTCAGATGCCTTTGGAGCATTTGCTGCGAGAGATCGTACAGGATTAAATAAGTGTTCAGACACTAGAGAGAGAATAATGGACTGCTATCTGTCAAATACTATTTCATAGTTCAGTGAATCTAGCTAAAACTACCAGTCAAGTGCTACTTCTCTTTTTTAAGTCAGATAGCCTACAGCACATTTCTCAATGCCTATGTAAATTAAATATTACATTTGACTAAACTCTAAGAAATACAATGTATAATATTTTATACACGCTTAAAGTTTTAGCCTACATATGCCTACTATACATATTACTTATCATCTAAATTGTTTGGTTTATAAATGGTGGACTTGGTACTCTTTTGGAGATGCACGAAGTGTCTATAGATGGCGACAAGTGACCCTGTTTATGAGTCAATTGTTTGATTTATTCTAAACGAAACGAGAAAGTAATTTATTGAATCATTTTGAACGAGTTTGACAAAAGCACTGATTCACTAGAAAAGGTAAAAAACAGTTAAGAAGCAATACTTCAGTGACTTCAGTGACAGTGATTCATCAGAGAGTGAAATTGTCTTTATGACTGAATGTGTCAGTTAATCAACTGATTCGTTCGAACACAATGATTCATTCAGGACCGACAACACTTCTAACGTTACCACAACGAGGAGACATTGTTGCTGCATTCTCTTCAACTAGACATTTGTTTCATCTATGGAGCACAACACAAAGAGCAGCTGGCCAGTTGTGTATAATATGTAAGTTTTATGATATTCGTTGTGCATTTTAAACAAAAGCGTTATTTGCTGTTGGTAGCCTGTATAACGTCAACAAGGCCACGTTTAACGTTAGATGATGCACTTTTTACTCAAGAGTCAGACCAGTGTAACGTAAGTGTAAGATTTTTGACTAAATCATTTTTTTATTGTAATATTATATATTTAAATATGTAATATAATATAAAAAGTGTCCTTGTGGTTATAAAAATTTTAAAAGTGTGTTTTATATCTAAATGTTTTCAAAATATGCCATATTTATTATCACGAATAACGTAAACTCATTAATTGTCAGTAGCCTAATTTTTAAGATAATTTGTCTGGGATAGTTAGTCAGGCCAGTTCTTAATACACAGTCTTGATATAATGGCTGTGTTTATTAGGGTTGAATCAGCACTGATTTCACGATTCAACTCGATTGAGATTATTATGTCAACGATTTGTTTCAATTCGATATCTGCATCGCGATAATATAACGTTTATTTCAATCATTTTTATTCAATAATATAAGCAGGCTACTTTTTAAAATGATTGTTATGTTATATTATTATTATATTTATATCTAATTAATTACTGTTAAGATTCAAAGTAGGCCTAAACATGAAGCAAACATACTGTAATAAAGGGGCAAAAGATCCACATACGCATCGTGATACAATTTTGACACCTCTAGTGTTTATGCAGATGGGTCAAGGTCCTATGATAACAGCTTTCATTATTGGTTGACAGAATCAAAATCAACTAACACAACATACTAAGCACTTTTAAATCTTGTCCTGCTTGTTGTGTTCTGACTTTTGTTGTTGACTAGGAATTTCTAGACAAAGCACCATAACCACCAAATTACCACCACCATAACGGATGTCCATGCTTCGCTTTAACTGCACCCTATTACTGGAAAAGATTACATAATTGTAGCAAAGCGTATAGTTGAGACGATCAATTGTTTTCGAAAAAAGGTCTTTCTGCTCTCCTACATCAGATGAAATAGTCCTCTTTCAAAACCACTCACTGTGGCTGTAATTCAGTAATAGTCCTGCAGCTATTGTAGTTACTGTGCTGCAGTTTGTCTGTTATCTCTTACGGCTCACACAGCCAATGTAACTCTCCTATTGTCTGTAATTCTTGAGTGAGTAAAAAAAAAACTTTCTGGAAAATTGTGCAGATGATCCCGCACCAGATTCCTTTGATTTTCCAGAAAGAAATATGACCAAAAATAAATTTCTTTGTCACTGAATTGTTTGGCCGCAATGCTATCGCGCCACAATCAGTCTCAACATAACTCGACCTTGCTTCTACTTTATCTACATTATGCTCATAGCAGACAGAGGCTTTCTCTCGGTTCTCGTGGTGTGACAGGTGCAATATCCACTGCAGTAAAACCCTATTTTCCTAGCTTTATTCTCAAATGCATAGGAATGGGTTAGCCGGGCCCTGGAGGCAAACTGAAGTGCTCTGATTGCGATCTAATGAAGCCATCAATTAATGTGACAAAGTTTCTGGACACCCTTCAGCCAAAGGCAAGAGCAAGCCTTTATTCTACCTTTACTTGAGTTACGCTTAAATCACAGGAAGGAATTACAGCAATGATGGTGATAACCACAGTGACTCAGGTGTCTTGTGACTTATTGTTAACTCTGAGGAGTAAATCAGTGTTTTCGTTGGATGAATCGAATGTGAAATGTGTATCATTAACTGATCTTACTGGAGTTTAGGAGGTGCTTGGTTGTCTTTAGAAGGCATGCAGTTTTGCAACAAAAACATCTTGCTTACTTGCAACTTTTACAAAAATCCCTATATATATATATATATATATATATATATATATATATATATATATATATATATATATATATATGTGTGTGTGTGTGTGTGTGTGTGTGTGTGTGTGTGTGTGTGTGTGTGTGTGTGTGTGTTAATATGATTAAGTGCTGAAAATTGTCTCTAAAGCCCATTTTTACCTTAGGGCTTTAAGTTTCAGTGGAATTTAAACAGCTTCTCTTTTAAGATTACTCTCTTAAGAAAATTTGTAATGTGAAATGTAGGCTATATATAGAAAAGGTATTAAAAAAGGGGATAAAATGCTGAATGTAAGCTATAAAAAAGGGCTTTAGAGTATTAAATAATAAAACCATGTCATGACCCCTTTAAGAAAGAAATGTGTATATATTATTCTACTTACTGTATATATTTATGATTGATATTATAAATAAAGATATACCATGTATATCTTACGTGCATGTATAAATATACACAGTAAACACACATTATGTAAATACAAACTTTTATTTTGGATTTGTGATTCATCACGATTTATCAATTTGACAGCAGTAATATTAATATAACTAAATTAACATATTATGAATGTGTGTGTGTTGACTGTGAGTTTATTTCTTCCTCTAGCAAAGAGCCAAAAATGTATTTTAGCAATGGTAATCTGAGATACCTAGGTGCTTGGCAATAATTCAGTACCGTGGTTCAAATCAAAGTACCTTGTATGAGCGCTGTACTTTCTGTTAGGCTTGTTTAACCCGAATGTGTATATATTAAAGACTGTGCTTTTCGAATGAGTTTCCCCTGTGACCTTTCTAGCTGCAGGTACAGATTGAGTCTCAGTCCCTTGTCTCCCCGCACATCCAGTACTGACCTCAGAACAGCTTTGAACATCTGTGCTAGACCGTACTCCACCGGAGAGCCTCAGAGGACCCTGACATTTAAATAAAAGATGCTGTAATCTGGGAGAAATGTCGTGCCTTACACGGGTGGCCAAAATCTGATAACATGGAATAGCTTTTAAAGCAGAATGAGGAAAGGTGGCTTCACTTAAAGACTAACCTCTCTCTTCCTGTTCAGGTTGCAAGCAAGCACTGCTCTAATCAGAGATGGATGCATTGCCGTACCCTGCAATTTACATGTTGTTTACCAGGTAAGCTTTTCTTTCCAAGCCATCAGAATGCATTCGTTCTCAGCAGGCCCATCAGCACTTTGCCCCATTTTAATTGATAAGCCATGATATGAAAATATGTTGCCATTGCATGAATGTGTTGAACAGAAGCAGAAATCATGTCAGGTAAAGCTCTCTCTTTGGCTCGGAGCACCTCACCCAGTTTGAAATTGATACAATTGTCATGTCAGCTCATTGTTATGATGAGTATTTTATGAATATTTCATTTGCTTCTTACAAGAATTCTGCCTGCATACAGATTTTTGGTATGGGAAAGTATTGGTTGTTTTTAGTACAACTACCGGATTACTTTTCTGCAGTGTTACCGGTATTGCCATATACGTATCTTTGCCAACCCGCCGATTAGCAAAATATATTTTTGTATATTTTGCACAATGCAAGTGTCGGTGAGGAAAAATGACAAAAATTGCTATATCAAGCTCACACTGTAAAAAAAAAACTGCTGCTAGAAACTTAATGAGGAAATTTAATGAGCATTATTCTCACAACAAGAGAAATAATCTGCCAATGGAACAAGACAATGGCACCAAAATGATAAAAAGAAAAAAAGCACTGTAATTAATTCCTTTCATGGTGTTTTTTTGTCTTTTTGGGGGGCTTTACAGCCTGTTCGGACCTATTATGAGTTATATTCCTAGTCTTCTGAAGTCATGAAGTAACTTTATATGTGGAGAAGACTCTGTTATTATTCAAAGTAAATCTTCTTTGCTGCAAGTTTAACTCCTCAACATATAACTTTTTTTATGTGATGCATTAAGACGTAATGCCAAATGTCATTTTTGTGTCTCACAACTAATCATCAGAGTTATCATTTTTAAATCATCATTGAAATATACTAGTGTGTATCATTGAAATGTACTAGTGTGGACTTTTATGGTGCTTTTTGGAGTTTGCAGCATCAACATCTTGCCTAACAGCATCTTTTGTGGCCTGCAGATGAAAGAAAGCAATTTTCTTTTTAGAAAGACACGAGGGTGACTATGTTTTTTTTTTACACAAACACAAGACAAATTTTTCATTAGGAATATGATTTGTTTGCAGTGCAGATGATGCTGAGAAAAAAAAGAACAGCTGTTTTGTTGTTGATACATCAAAATCTTGGTCATAGATCAGGCTCTTCACCCCCAGAGCTTTAGGATCAACATGCCCTGGTGTAAGTAAAGCCCCTTCTTACCATTCAATACCCGTCTCTTTATACCTGATGCAGGCCTAGTCAACAAATAATCAAAGTAAAGATTCTAGGACATGAATGGTGCAGACATCTATTATTCCGCAATCTCAGTTCCATATCTGTTATGCAAAATATCTAAGTCTGCATTATGTGGTGATGAGTCACACAGTCCTGGAAGAGTAGTAGAAAGACTTATATGGAATAGAGTTTCAATGTACAATTCAACAGTAAAGGCGTTTTGGGTGGAGAAATCTTATCATTAGTGTGATGGTGATTCTTAACTGGTTTTGCTTCAGGATTCAGATTTTACTTCATCAAATGGCAACCAAACACAGAACCAAAACTTTACAAAAAGGAAGCATATGTCTTGATATAAATCAAATGTTCTGGTTAGGAATGGATGATGATTTTCCGTAATATACTGCATATTGAGATTTGGAAAAAATACAGGAAACCTCACCAGATTACTTCAGTAACTATATTTAGAAAGAGTGAATTGTTTCTAGAGTTAGTGGTGTGATATGAGCTACAAATGTGTAAATGCCACCCCTGAATCCAGTAAAGTATACTTATTTAAATCCCTGCCTACATGATTTAATAATCGCACATATTACGATTTTATTTCAATATATCATGCAGCTGGATCTCTATTTTTTTACGCTAAATGTGTGCTGATATGCTTATTATATTTATTAAATACTGTTCATTTGAACAGTTTTTCACTGCTACGATCAGAACTGAGCTGAGATCTATTTCTGGTACGCAACCCAACAGTTGAGAACCAGTTCTCTTACACAGCTTCTCTTCTTGCCAAAAACGGCACAGTATATTAGATCATTGCTTTCTTCCCAGGGGTTTAAACCACCTCCCTCCCTACGGAGAGATATATGGCAGCATTAGTAAAATGGAAAATGAAGTGAAGGAGCATGAAAGTGAGAACTTGCTCACTCTTCTCCTCCACCAGCCTTCAGTAGACTTCTGCCCCTGCGACCCCGCTCAAAGTGGCATTACTATAAGAGCTCTCAGGGCATTTGACCTTCCTGGAAAAAACCCTGTCACAAATCTGCCCTAGGGACTTAGTCCTGATGGCTCTTTACAACTAGGAAGGATCTGTTGTTATTGTTGTTGCAGCTCCAGCTTTCTTTCTTTCTTTCTTTTTTTTTTTTTTCCCCCCTGCACCTAACAAATCCTGAGGCTAGAAAAATCGCCCCATGTATCATGCACATTAAATTTTACATGGCTTTCAGTTTGACCGGCCAGCTAGAGCAGTGTCTAATGTAATCTGAAATGCACAGGGTAAGTTACCCTGCCAGCCCCTAACCACTAATAAAATAAAAAAATAAATGTGCAAAGAAAAGAAGTAAATTAAATAAATCACCCAACAGGAGTTTTTCCGGTGTCATAAAAATGCACTCTCGTGACAAAACACCTCGATAGGGGACCTGAATATGAAGACGGGCCTCCAGGCGGCAAAATAACAAATTATTGGTCTCCGTCAAGAAAGCAGATGTTGGAAATGCAAATGATTATTGCTCTGCGCTCTTCATTTTGTTTGGTTGCGCGTGCAGCCCTTTGTCCCCAGGGTGAACTGCTTTATTCTTTTATGAGAAGGTGAAAAGAGACACAGGTAAAGTGGGAATGGTGGAGATTAGGAGTCTTGAGAAGATGAATTCATTTCTTTAGGCGTTATCTATTCAAATAATATCTAGACTCGTGATTTATTATAAGGTATATACTGTCATAAGATACCAGACTCAAATAAATCATCTGTGGTTTTTAAATAAGCAAATGCAAACTATCTGCACTTAAAAATGTTGATTGTGAATATATATACGAGAAAGTATATAGAAGTTTTAAAGTGTGTATCAGGACCAAATAGATGGATTTTATTCATTTAACCTTCTGATTGATTTATTGTTAATTATTTATTATATCATGCAAATGCATTGCGTTTATTTGCATGTAGCCTACCAAGGTTTCCATGATAACCACAGTTACTAAAGTAGTACGGTTATGTAAGGGATTTTGCAATAATGATCGAATGACTGTATTTTAGCCTCAAGGATAATTGGCAAATATTTACTCACCCTCAAGTTGTTCCAAACCCGTTTCGAGTTCTTTCTTCGGTTGAGCACAAAAGATATTTTGAAGAATGTTAGCAATCGTACAGTTGCCACTGATTTGGAAATAAATGCTGTGGAAGTCTACGGCTACCATAAAATGGTATCCCAAAAGCTTATATGCCAATAAAAGCGTATATTAAATCTGTTCATCATATAAAGCAATAGAGTCTCTTCAGGAAATTTGGACTATATTGCTCAATTCACATGGATTAGTTTTGAGACCTTTTAATAACTAAGACTAAGATTGTCATTTGAGGGACAGAAATCTCTCCGATTATTTTTCTTCATTTGTAGATGAATGAAAGTCTTACAGGTTTTGAATGACACAGAGTGAGTGAGTGATAACAGAATTCTCATTTCTGAATGATCTATGTCTTTAATAATAATGCCGAATGCTGAAATTTGACCAACCATGATCAAGTGTTCAAGAGAGTTGTCTGATAATTGATAACCAACAATTAAACATCACGTCATTTTCTTCCAGTTTACTGTTGTAACTTACATTATTAACTACAATATTTTAGTGGAACCTCTTGCTTCCGTAGTTTTTTTTTGGTGCAATTTAGTGCCTCAGGGTCACATTACATGTTTTGACAGTGGTTCCCAGCAGTTTTGACACCAGATTCATCACATACTCAACAAACGCAGGCAACTGCTGCACAATAAGCTCATATTAGCATAAACGTCGTGGCATATCACATGGTGTGTTTGCGTGTGCGTGACAGAGGGAAGCAAACGCCGGGGCGAATGGCAGCGCGCCGTTCATTTGCATCAGAGATACTTCTGTGTCTTTGCCGAGGGTTGACAATCGCTGCAATGTTAACACTGAGGCTACACCTGCGTCCCGCTTTGATGACCCGAGACATTCCTATTTATGTTAATGTAAAAGTAAACCCACTTTGCATGGAAACATCGCTGAGTCAATTTTCCGGGCCTCGCCATGCGGAAAATAGAAGGAATGCAAAATATGAGACACGTGAGCCTCAGATATTGCTTCGTGCACATATTCTGAGATAATGTGTGTAGGATGTGATTTAGGGTTTTAGCCGTAAATCAAATCATATAACAGTTGCCTCTTTACCAGCCATACGTATCAGGTCAAAATGGATGGATTCCATTAATTTAACCCTCTGATGCATGAATTATTCAATTATAAGTTGGGGGGGTACTTTAGAACAAGGATAGAATTTAAGGGAATAGTCTGTAAAAATGAAAAAGCTGCCTTTTTAGGATTCAGATGAACAGAAATGAGTCTCCTAATGTTAAAAGCTTCAGTAAGAACCCTAGAGACAGACATGGCAATCAATCAACGATCATATGGGAGGCTTTTGATTTGAGTACCTGCAAAATCCTCCACTTGTGTGGTACTTAAAAGTCCACAGACGGACGCGCGTCTTTTTTTTTTTTTTTTTCGTTGAAACCTACAGAACATTTGCACACCTTAAAAGTCACACATGACTCAAATGCCAGGGCAGTCTCACAAGGGAAATGTTGCTGTAGAAACTTTTATACAGTACTGCACCACCAAAATGTTTCTCTCGTGACATTTTCACCCCAGTTCTATCAAAGTCTCATATATACATATATACTGTATATGTATGTGCGATGGCAAAGCTGACTTTCCATCATCATTACATGTCACACGATCCTGCAGAAAGCATTATAATATGCTGATTTGTTCAAGAAATTATTATTATCAATGTTGAAAACAGTTATGATTCTTAATATTTTTGTGCTGGGATCTTCAGCATTCTTTGATAAAGTTCAAAAGAATTATAAGTGCCTTTACTGTTACTTGATCAATGTAATGCATCCTTGAACACAAGTATCAGTTTCTTTGAATAAACAAAATGACTGAACCCTAGATTTTGGACTTTTGGAGTGTATGGTGTATACAGACTATTCTTGATTTTTATTATGCACATCATAAAATAAGAACATAATATTGAATATTTTTTATTTAAATTAAGAAACCAATTTATCCTATGTAATCTAAATAGGTAATTGTTATAATGGGGGCAGTCATGGCATTCTGACATTTTAAAATCACTCAAGACATTTACTTCAATTAATTCGGCTTAAAAGCCATGCTAATTTTTTTGGTTCTACAAACACCTAATTTTTTACAGCGTGATGTTTTGTTTAAAAGCCGCTAGAGAAACGCTGCCTAATGAGGGTGTGTTGCAAATGCTCTTTCCATGTGATTAATGTCAATGTGCTGCTAAATATCGCATAATAGATTTCACGCTTTGTGCTTGTTTTATGTCAGAGAAGCTCAGGATCATATCAAAACTGTGTCTGTCACCCTATTTAAACCTGATCTATTAGACCTTGGCCTGAACTTAAGTGCCAGTCATGCATAAATTCATTCAGGAATTACAAATTTCCAATATTTAGGAATTAGTCAGGGTTTCTGGGCCATGGTAGAGAATCGGTCCCAATAGAGAGGAGCAGTGCAGTGGTTAAATGAGTTCTCCGGAGTATTTTTAAATGCCCTGACCCTGGGGTGAATACTTATCCCCGAACAGAGGCACGATTTGAGGCTGGCAGTGGAGAGCGGGTGGAAAAGATGGACTGGTAATTGCTGTGCCAAGGCAGGGGTATATTAGAATGCCTGAATACATGAATAAGTATGTTGCAGATGCCGTGGAAACTCGAGGTTAGGAATAGAGTTGGGGGGCAGATGCAGTCTGAATAGCTTCTTTCCTCAACGGCAGCATCTATTAACTATATTTTTGCATTTTATGAAGGAAACGCGACCTGTGCTTACCCATGCAAAATTTAAGCGACAATAGAGGGTTATAGGTGGTTGCCAGGGCATTGCTAAGGTGTTCTGATGTGGTTGCAATGTCTAGATCCCTTTTGGTATTGGATTTTTTTTACTTGTTTTAATTTCCACTGGTATAATTGTATGTCTGACCCTTTAGAAAAGTAATAATACATTTATTTTTAATTAGCTGGGCAACTGGTATATTGCATTTGTGAGTAATGACTGTTTACATTCCATTTTCCTTTTATTGAGCTACTTTTTACACACTGCTTATCAGTGTCACTTTCAAAATGGTGGACCAGTCAGAAGACCTCAAAGGCGGGGAAATGTTGCTGTCCGTTTGTTTACATGTATCAAGTTGGCATGGAAACTGTATATTTCTGAGACCGGGTTTCACATTTTGAGACAAAATGCATTTTGAAGCACAGCGCCGCAAATGTATATTCTGTCATCATTTATTCACCCTCAAGTAGTTCCAAACCTGTATGAATTTGTTTGTTCTGCCGAGCACAAAGGAAGATATTTAAAAAAAAATGTAACCAGGCTGTTTTGGGTCACCATTAACTTTCACAGAGGGAAAAAATACTATGGAAGTCAATGGTAAGCCCCAGCAGCCTGGTTTTTTACTCTACGGATGCCCTGGTATGTTTCAAATTCAAGGGATATCCAGGCTGCTTCCTTACAAGCACTGCAGCTATTCAGATTGTCCATTGTTTTTGTAGCAAGTTTTATGGCTACAGGCTTTTTCTCAACACTCGTTGGCTTTGTTAAAAATTAATATAGTCTGCTTGTTTACACCCATTTGGATGTCTACGTGGAAAAACAACATCAGTTAAATTGTGGCGCAATGCATTAATCTTTAAATATGACCTGCAAGGATTGTAATTTAGTCCTGCTTTTTCAAGTAGACCCACAGGGTTGGATACAAAGTTTCATGGGGTTTAACAGACAAACACTGCCAATCACAGGTTTTAATCCATAGTCTCTCTAAGGCATGCTTTATTGAGTACAAACAGTGAAATCTACAGTCATGTGCCTACACTTGAGCTAAGATTTGATTACTTTCTGTTAGGTAAGTGTTTGTTGAAATCAACAGCACATTATGCAAATTAACTTTATGAAATCATAGGACACCCTCTTAATCATTTCCACCAGGTGGCGTTGTAATGTCATTCTAAGTATTTTAGAACAATTAAAAAGCTTCAAGAGGCGGTGGCGATGCCTAGCATTAATGTGTTCCTATCAACATGTTTCATTGGTACTGGAAAAGCATTCTTGTTAAAACAACGTAAAATGGAAATTATAGACTGATAAAATGTATTCAGGTTCTGACTTCTGCTCTAACCTTTAACCCTAAACCTTACTTTACAAACTAATTGGTTGATAAGAATTTGGATCTAGCAACACATCCTACACAACCTACTTGGAAAAATCACTATTCTGGTATGTGTTTTTTGTATGGAATATAGCAATTGTTTTTTTGAATGCTTTTCATTACTTTAACTCACCAAGCTCACGTTAAATTGACCAAAAGTAAAAGTAAAGATATTAGTTACATATAATTCTGTTCTTTTGAACTTTGTTAATCAAAGAGTCCTTCATATATATTAACCTTAATGCTGTTGTAACATGAACAAATAAAAATATAAAATATATAAATCATTTTCAACACTGATAATAGTATGAAATGTAGTAGTGACTAGAGACATATTATTTAAAATTATAATAATATTTCACACGTATTACTTAATTTTTTAATTGAATAAACACAGCCTTAATGGGCTTAAGGCACTTCTTTAAAACACATAACTTACTGACCTCAAACTTTTGAATGGTAGTGTATATAGATAATTTTATATACTGTCGAGAATACATTACAAATCTCTTGTTTTAAGCCCTTTTGCGCTTTGTGCAGATTTTAGGATTGCAACTTGTTGCCCAATGTAAAGTCTAAAGCAAGACTTGTTGAAAAGAGTTTCTCTTCTAGATATATCAGCGAAGTATATTGACAAAGTTGGATTATAAAAATTCAAAGTTCGTCTACTGGGCCACCACCAGAGGCCACACGGTGGTGACGCATCACTTGTCTCACAGATTGTACCCACTCAGCAGGCCGGCCATCTGGCTTGTCTTAACAACAAGGACAGAAATACAAATCATACCTAGATATTGCAGAGGTTACACATTAGCGAAAAAAAAAAAAAAAAAACTTCTGACGTAAACTCACTAGAGCGCTGCAGCTCCTAGCCATATGGGGACTTAAATGAATCCTAGAATTGTTCAGTCTATCTGCTGAGCACAGGTTTTGAACTACACAGAGACAGGCCTCATCCAACATAACGCAGGGGAAGGTGCTCGCTGCCGTGTTGACACAATGAGGGCACTATATAGAAGTTTAGGAGCATCAATTTTGTGTTTTTTTAAGGGGCCATGGGCCTTTTGTGTGTTAAAGAATATTTAACATCAGAAAATGCAGCTGTGTTTTGTCAGTATAAATTATAAGTGTTGTCATATGTGGATTCACTGTTTTGTACGCAGTGTTAATTGCGCAGTGTAATTTGTTTGCTTTTATTTTTTTCTCCTCCTCCTTTAAATCATCTCAGAATTTCTTTGATGGTTGACATATTTAGAACAACAGTGAAAATTGGACACTATTTAAACACTTCTTAAAATCCTAACTGCTTTGTCCTGTAATGTGACTGTAGCTATAAGTAAATATATTTAGCAAATTTAGTTATATTATTAAATTATACATGTTTACGTATCTGGAGTTTATTGGACTGTTAAAAAATGGCTGTTCCATATAGAATAGAGCCAGGATGGAAGTTTGCAGTAAATTGGGAAGGACTTTGAAGATGTTCACTCTTTAGAGAGTCTTGTCGTATTCCAGTGCACACACTTACTTTTCATATTTTTACATTAAAGCTGCCATGAAATTGCTGCATTAACTGTTGGCAAGATTTCAGAAAGGCTGCATTACTTAAATGCCTAAATTACCGTTTGGCCTTTTTTAACATTTACTGATAGCCTGAACGACCAAAGTCATGTCAGCCATAAAGGAAAGTTGTCCCAGAGGCAAAACAACTATAGTCATTTTGATTGAATTATTGGCTAAGATATATTTATATATATTTTTTGTTTTGTTTAGAAATTTTAGCTGGAAGCAATGGTTTAAAGTTAAAAACAAGCAAGCATCTTTTTGCTTCACAAGGAATTGTTTTATGAAGTGGAGATATTTGAATTACTTGTTGATTATAGAAATGTTTTTATCAGCTGTTTGCATTCACTGCAGTAGATCCTTTTGGTGAGCAAGTGATGAAGTGCTAAATTTCTCCCAATCTATTTAGTTTAACTATTCCTTTAAAAAAAAAAAAAAAAAAACCATGACTCGCTTCTTCAGCTATAGATTTTTTTTTTTTAGGTTTTACATGCTATAACCTGATTGTAGCAGGACGTTTCTATGAAAGCACAAGTGCACTTTCTAAGGCATAAGATGAAGTGTGCGATGAGTAAATAGGGGTAATGCCAGAGCTCCATTGTGAGAGCCATTAGCGGTGACATTACTGCCCGCTAGAGCGAAGCAAGATGGCCAAGCAGGTCCAGAGCACTGGTGTGCACTTTAAGAGTATTGCAAAAATACATTTTAGAAGATCCAACTAACCATTAAAGTAACTGCCCTACTCCAAATAATACAATGTTATCTAAACCATCCAAACTGTTAACCCCATCCGAAATGCAAAAAAGAAAGATGGCATCATACATCTGAATCCCCTAATGTGACATCTATTTCCTCAGCTCATTGGTGTTTAATTATTGCATGTAGCTTGTGTGTGAATATACAGATTGCATCAGCATGTATGCAATCTGTTTGTGGATGAATGTGCAATTATCCCAGTGCGTTGCGTTTAGTTGTACAATAAGCAATCTTAGCTCTGCAATCAAACATTTATGTGCATGTGCATTCAGTTCTGTGCGCTTCATTTCCTTCTGCTTTATTTCTCATTCTGTGTAAATACAAAGCAGGGCTGGATGGTGACTTGAGCAGAAAGACATTAGCCGTGTGGCATATGTCCTGAACCTCTGTGATCTATGTCCACGTGGCCAGAATTGACCCCCAGTGGATTAAGAGATCCAAATTGGCTGTTTGATATATGGCCAGTCCTTGTTAACAGTGTTCCCTCCTGTCAATTCTCTCCATTGCTTTCAAGGTCAGCCACCCTTTTCTGCCGGACAAATCAGAGAGCTTACTATTGTCAGTGATGCTTGCACACATAGTATTTGCAGGGACTTATAATTTGATCATATGTGTTCTAACAAGACATCGTTTAATTTATCCTACAGGAAATGTATTGGGAAATTCTTTCATGTTCTGCTCTAGCCGTGGCCTTATATTAAAAGAAGTAAGAAGGACATTTAAAGCAAATAGTTTTAGTTTATATTCTTATATGCATAATACAGATATTTATATTAAGCCCTTGTGTTGTATTATCCTCTTTTTTTCTTTAGAGCAAGCAGTAAATACTTTTCATTCTCTGCGATTACTAATGCATGTTTAAATGTTGCGCATTTGACTGCAAGACTCTGAAACGGATCAATACCAGACTCCACTTTTCACACCAAGACTTGACTTTTTATAAATGAAAGGAAATTATTGCAGCCTCCATTTCAAATAGTCACATGCTGAGCAAGTTGTCGCCTTGTTATACTGCAACTTAAAAAAATAATAATAACAAAAATAATCAGTTAAACCACATATTTAATATATAATATATTTATATATAATAATCAGAAATGCACTCTCCCACATCGTGTTTGTAATGTAAACACTAACCTGTCCTGATGTAACACAGAAGGCCCGTCTACTCTCGAATGTCATTCAACCGTTGAACAGTTACTACTTTGAAAATCCAAAAATATCCAAAATATAAGCATGAAAGAAATATAAGCAGGCACCAAATGTGTTTTTTATACCTTCATTTAACATGGAGTAACACACTTTTAAAGTCTAATACTGGTGCTCAACTAAACTTTCTGCTGGAATTATTATATCTGCCACAACATTACAATATGTAGGTGTAGTATAAATCAATATTATACACCTTTTTTCACTTCATTGCTACCCGTTGCAATTACAATGTGTAGGTATGCTATAAATCAATATTTTGTCTTTTTAATATTTTTTGTACTTTATTATAATGTAATGGTAAGTTGATATGGTAATTGATGTAGGTAGTCACGAAATCAGAATGCCAAGTAGTAACAGGAGATGTGTGTAATGTGTAAATGCCAGTCTGTCTCTGACACCCTTTGATTAGCTCTCTCTAAATGTTTATAGCAGTGTTCAGCTGTAAATGATGTGAAAGATATCAGGAGTTGTGAAGATGTAGTAGATCGGGAACTGCAAGCCAAGACCTAGACCAAGATGCCATGGCCGCAAGACTTCAAATCTGAGATGGTACTGATCCAGGTGAGTAATATAAAATCGTTAATGCTTCTTAAATTGTCACTATTTTAGTCTAATGTGTTTCTCAAGCATGATGACAATTAACCTCGGTGTGCACCAAAGCTAATTAGAAGCTGTGAAGGTCAAAGTCTCCCCTACTTTATCTTAGCCTTTAGCTATGAAGTGTCACACTTTTGACAGTCACAGCAGCAGAAATCTGTGACATGTAGGAAATAGATTGAAAGAGACAATCAGACTGACCCTCTTTTGAACCTCCTCTTTCCTATAAAATCTATATATGGCCAGGGTTTAAATTGGGCCGGGGTCGCTCATAAACTCCAGGGCTCGACATTAATGATTCATTAACACCAGACAAGTAACCTGATTAAAACATTAATAACCTAAAATTACAATGCAAACACCAAAATGTGAGTATTATTCTGATTTTATTACATTTAGAGTAAGTGGTGACTAGTGGATATAGCTACTGTATTTAATTTAATCTGTTGAAGGTATAAAGTTGGGCTGCTGAGGCAAGGCTCGCGCAGCCTCTCCAGGAGTAATCAAAACACGCAATAAAAGGAAATTCGGCATGCTGAGGAAAAATTAAAAAATGGAACGTTTTTATATTTAAAATACAGTTAGTTAGTCATCCTCACACAACACAGCATGTACAATAAAATAAAGTCACTTACATTTTAGGCGGAACCACAGAGCATCTCATACCAACCAGCCGATTCTTTGCAGAATGATTCAGTGTTTTGAACGAATTAGTCGAATCAAATTTTCATTAGCCTGTGCATAAACATCTGATAAATCACTTTGAAAAGCATTGAAAGCTATATATATATATATATATATATATATATATATATATATATAAAAGCCCAATATTATAGAGCCGCCCACATAACAAATCACAATTTTAGGACCCCATTATGAGTGTCACACAGCACTTCCTTTCACATTAAACCTTGATGTGTTGAACAATAGAGGCCTCAACAGGAGAGCACCGCTTCGTCAATTCTTTCCTACCTTGTTCGTGGCATGTTTATTGTGACAGCCGTTTTTTTCTCCATGCAACATACATGTTTCACTATGAATGTATGGCCATCAGATATTGTTGTTTGGGTGTGGGGGCGCACACACACCTCACAAAAGGTCACGACTGTTCCCCCTGCAGTTGACCTGAGTGAAAAGCTTCCTGAGTTGAAGAACAAACTTATTGATGTCAGTTTTATGAAGGCTTTAGTACGCAAAGCAGAGAAAGTAAATATTTTGGCTTGGTGTCAGGTCCAGGACACAGTCGCTCTGAAATGAAAGAGTGACTAGGTCTTTGAAAGTCACAGAAGGGAATTGGGAAGAACGTGTTTTACGGTTTGACTCTGCTGATGCGTGAAGCTGAGCATTTTCTAGCTTCATAAAAAAACTAGAGTTGCCTCAATTTGGGAAATATGGTTTAAAACGTTGTCACCTTGGTTCTTCGGCCCCTGGCCTGCTTGTTCAGTGAAGACTCTGCAACTTAATGTTGATTTATTAATTCTAGAGATTATTGGTTACAATTTACAAACTTTGGTTACAATTAGTGAGCATGAAGAAACTGTGGGGTCACTTTGGGGTGACAAACATTACAAACTGAACTTAGAATTCCTTTTAAATCCCAATTGATTATTGAATTTTGGTGGGAAACAGAATGTAGAAATGTAATTTGAAATTAAGAAAGTAGGTTTGGTAGATAGGTAAATATATAAGTAGATGATGGATGGATGGATGGATGGACAGAGACATGGTATATGGGTACAGTATTAAAGTTTGTGAAGAGACATATGAAAAATGTATCAAATAGATAGATAGGCAGGCAGACACTGATATATGAGTACAGTGGTAAACTTAGATTAGAGCATTATGTATAATAATATGTATCAGAACGGTGTTACCTCCTGTAACCAGTTTGATTCCTGTTTGTTTCCACATTTATTTGATCCAGTTGGTTGTTCCATCTAACATAGCTCATATTATTGTAAGTGATTCCAAGAAATTGCATCTAATTCTGACATTAGCCTTTGCACTGCAGTTATTTCTCTTGAACTACATGGCAAAACAAGAAAAACCTCTTGTTCTGAGCATTTTATGCAATCTTTCTCACAGATGTCAAAGAGATTAACAATTGTAAACAATTGCTGTGCTTGGAGGAAAGGATTTGACCCTTAGGAAACTGTGCGTGTGTGTGTGTGCACGCTATGGTTTTTGTACGTGTCATCTCATGCACAGCTGCAAACGCTCATCTTTATTGTCAGTCATTGTTTTTTTGTTCCTTGACCTGATTGAAAGACAAGTAATGTGATTCGGAGCTAATTATAAATTAGCATGTACACGCTGCAGGAAGTATAATAACGTCAGTGCCTTTTACTATATAATGGGTGTTTGTTGACATTGGATGCATTGACACAGCCAAAAAGCAATGTAAATGCTATCTCAAAGACCCCATATTGAAACCTGCATCCTCCAAAGGAGACCTCGACAGAGTCCTGAATGAGTGGCTTAGACAAAGAACAAGGAGGAGGAGAGCAGGGACGCAAGTGGGCATGGTGGCAGACATCAAGGAGCCAATAGAAACCTATCTTGAATTCTCTGTAGACATTGGAGGCCAATAAGAGCTGCCCTGAACTTTGTTGAACACAGTTTGACAAGGCCTGCAGAAGTTTCAATAGTTCATTTTTTTTACAGGCAGACCTCCGTGTTTTTCCCTGGGATTATTCACATAACTAGAGACTTGCCTTGACCCAGACCGGTCCCTTAAAATGCTGCTCACCATCACTGTGGAATAGAAGAGTACTTTGGACTATTTTATGCAGAGAATTTATAGAGTGTGCCCGAAAGGTAGGAGCGCTTCTGTGTGGAATGTGTGATTCTAAGCTTGAATGCGCTAAAACGTCTAGCTTGATGGCGTTTCAAGGACCCGTTTTACCTGTAAAGTGATTCATTTCATTCTCACTTCTTTTTAAACCATACAGCACTTCAGCTGAAAGGAACAATATGCTCTGCCAACATGATCAAACTGTCAGATGGTCCAAATTCAGAGTGAACAGCCTTGTGATGCAATAGTGGCTAAATCAAAATAATGCAGAATTCATTAGTATGAATGACAAAGTATGGTAAGAGAGCTTGTATTAATTCAGTTAATTCTGCTGCATTTGAAACTTAAAATGACTACACTCCATTCTGGAATGTTCGATTCTGATTGGTTAGTCATCATGAAGTTATTTACTGTATACATTTACATTTTTGCTTGGGGTTTAGAAAGAAATGAATACCATTGTTTAGGTTTTTTGTAACATTTATAATGATAAAATAAAGGCTGTTCTTTTGAAATTTCTTCATTAAAAAATCCTGGAAAAATTATCCACAGAAATATCAATTAGCACAACAAATTCTGATAATGGTACGAAATGTTTCTTGAGCATCAAATCAGCGTGTTAGACAGGAATAATGATGCTTAAAAATTCAGCTTTGAATCCCATGAATTAATTCAGTTTTTATTATTTAAAAAGAAAAACATTTTACATTGTAATTTTTCATAATAGTACAGTTATTATTGTATTTTTGATCAAATAAATGCAGCCTTAGTGAGCATGAGAAGCGGCTTCAAAAGCACAAACACTGTAGTGTATTAAAATAATTTCATGTGTGTTTATTATTTTGTTTGGTTTGTTTCTGGGTAACATGCAGGAGAACATACAGGCTGCGAGTCATTATCACAAAATAAACCTCTTCGGGGTGATGCAAGACCCTCTTTGCATCGGAGACCTGATCACCTTGTCTGAATTAGTCCTGTGATAATGACTGCACATTGTTTTTTTAATGAGAAAGTTGTTCTTAAAAAACGATCTAGCAGCTAATGGCAAGGTGCCCTGATGCCTCAAGATCACGCTGTCTGGGCTGGAAAAACAAATCCAAGAGCACATGTAGAGAGGCTTAAATGCCAGTGAGGGAAATAACCTGATATTGGTATAAGGTGCCTCTTTCTGACATAAACCTCTGATCCCCCTGAAATAATATAAGTCACATTTCCATTTTGGAGGGCATGTTCACTTTAAAAGCCTCCTGCTGTGGCTTTACAAATGCTCAGTGCGCTCAGTTTGGATGTGAGGTTTTAATATGTTAAGGCCCATGACTCTTTATGTGCCGTCTACGTTTTCTTTGAACACTTTTCTACCACATGTATGCGCAATGATTTCTTATAACCGTTGGATATGATTCATGTTTATTGATGTGTGATGCTTTGAAGTTTTAGGTTTACCTTTAGAGGACTAGTTGTGCAGAAAATCTTGTATTTCCTGGCCATGAATCGAGGAATTAGTGATGCTAGCATCACTATTACTATTGCTCATACTTAGTGATAGGGATTTGAACAAACTCTGAACCCTTGGTGATAAATTTTAGCACGTTATTATCCCACACCACTTGTGCTTGCGGACATGAATGATGTCTCAAATGATGCGGTTGAAGAGCTTCTCTGACTTTAGACATTTCTCACAAGCTGGATAAATGGACAAGAAAATCCTATAGAATTACACTGAATGAGTGACATGGGCCATATCTAGAGAGTAGAGTATTGTAAAGACTTAGCAAACAAATAGCAACACACTGAAAGCATTATTTGCACCAGTAAACATTAATAATAAATAAAGTTGAACTGAAAGTTCATTAAATTAAACTTAATGGGGGATCTTGTAAGTACATAAGATTTTTTTTATTTTAAAAAATGAATACTTTTATTCAGCAAGAATGTAATAAATATATCAGAAGTGAAGTATTTAAGCAGCTCGACGCTGGTAATAATAAGAAATCAAAATCAGCATATTAGAAAATGATTTGTGAATGATCATGTGACACTGAAGACTGGAGTAATGATGCAGAAAATTCAGCTTTTCCAGCAAAAATAAATTACATTTTTAAAATAAAAGTTATTTTAAATTGTAACATTTAACATACTGCTTTTACTGTTTTTTAAAAAAATCAAATAAAAGCAGCCGTAGTGGGCATAAGAGACTAACTATAAAACATTTTTAGAAAATCTTACCAACCACAAACTTTTGGAGTTTGTGAAGTTCTTTGACATCATTCAAATATGCAGTCAACAGTGTTTTTATAATAAGTCTCGTTAGATAATATTTTTTCTTATAGAATTATATAATAAGCCTTTTTATCATGTTTTTCTCTTTTTTTCCCACTCCATTTCCCTGTTTCTTCACAGAGAGAGCTTTGTGAGCACCTGGAGCAATGGCACCTGCTGTTGGAGGTCCTGTGGGATACACCCCTCCTGAAGGTGGCTGGGGTTGGGCTGTAGTATTTGGTGCCTTCATCTCTATTGGTTTCTCTTACGCCTTCCCAAAGTCCATCACTGTGTTCTTCAAGGAAATTGAAGTGATTTTCCACATCACCAGCAGTCAAGTGTCCTGGATCTCTTCCATCATGCTTGCAGTCATGTATGGAGGAGGTAAGCGGAGTTTCCCTGCAGTTTCCTCTTTCTCTTCCTCTTAAAACTATCAAGCAGTCTCTATATATATTATAAAAAGTTATTGCTGAATTCATAATGGTTTAATCTCATACTAAATGTTTGCATTGATTCATTACCGGAGTTGTTTAATAGAATAATTCTGTCCTTGGGTAACTTTTAAATCAAGCTGTTTTGTCATGCATTCGAGCCAGTGGTGAGATCATGGCACAGATAATGAAGATCCCGACGCAGTTTATCAATGGATGTGGTGCGAGTGAAAGGCCCTTATTCATTTGAATTGTAGAAACGAGAGGCATGCTAGACAAGGCTCAGACATCAGCCACCGGCTGCTTTGCTGAGAGATTGAGCTCTGAATGGGCAACTCTATCTCCCTCTGGAGTCTTTCTTCTCAGTCAGCTCTTTATTCTGCAAGTGTCAGATGTTTTCCTTGGAGAGAGATGAGGAGATGAGACGCCTAACTCAGGAGTCGCACAGACTTGTGATGACTAGCGTCAATAGCAAACTTGTCTCAGGAAGTGGAGCACCACCAAATGATGTCAGCACGCTCACACAGACTAAATTGCACGTTCGTCTTCTCACGCTACCGAGCAAATCAAACGTGAGTTAAAAAAAATATAAACCATTACGGATCTAAAATAAATAAAGGTTTGAATGTTTCTGACAGTATGGTGCAATTAGAGTTCTACACTGTCAGTATGCTTTGCCTGTGCTCTTATACATAACCTTTATAACAGTCCAATATAAAGCAGCCTGCAATTTGAGTTTAAGATTTAGTTCACAAAAACACTTATTTTTAAACCTGTTTTTTCATTATGCTCTTGTCATACCAAACCTGTGCTACTTTCTGCCTTTCATAGTTAACAAAAAAGATATTTTAAAGAACTTTAATGCTCTTATTTTCAATAAAACGGTGATTCGTTTTTGTAAAGTTCCAAAAAAGACAAAGAAGTTTTAAAATATATGCATAAAAAAATGTCACAGAGAGTATTTAAAACATTTCTGGGATTTGAAAGTGGCAGTTGCATTGCCCTCTAATCAGGGTCAGCAAGCTCTTGGATTTCATCAAAAAATCTTAGTGTTACGAAGATGAACCAAGGTCTTACGTGTTTGGAACGCATGAGGGTGAGTAAATGACAGAATTATTATCCCTTTAATTATTTCATTGTCTTATGTAATGTATAGTCAATGAAGAACATCATTATTGTTGACACCAAAAACCCAACCCAAAAAAATAACCCTAAACATCAACTGATAACTGATAAAATAACATTAGACAAAATGGGTGGGTATATGATATGCAATTTATTTTTTCCTTAAATATTTGTATTATTAATAATATTTATTATAATATTTATTCAAACATATATTGTATAATGGGAAACATAGATAAATATAATTATTTCTTGAATAGAAAAAAACAATTAAAAACAATGAACGTTAAAAAAAATGTGTAGATATATGATGTGGCATTTATTTTTTGTCTTAAATATTTCTTTATTGATCATATTTATTATAATATTTATTAAAAATGCATTGTTTAATGGTAAACATAAATTTTATTATTATTATTTCTTGCATAGAAAAGCGTATACAGTTTACATGTCAGTTCATGTTGTACAATGTGGTTTTTTTTTTTCTTTTTCCTTGTGCTGTATATGTCATTGACCCACATACTTCTGTCAAACTTGAGCTTTTGCCCTCACATTTGTCATGAACAAGAACGAGGCACTCGATCGGGATGTTTCTGAAAGATGGACCTTTCAGTTTATGTCGGTGGAGTTGACATCATGGCCATGAGAACTCATGGCATGTGAGAAGCACATGACTTTACATTTGACCTCATACTCCTACATGCCCCTTCTGGCCCAGCAGAGCTAATTCCCCGCTGTAATGCAGGGGGCAATACATAGCACATGACCCAGATGATCACAGAAGCAACCACGCGTGGACAAAAATCAAGCATTTTGTTCCGACGACAATGATAAACAGAATCACATTATGTAGTGTTACTGGTTTGTACTAACATATTTGCAGGCTAGACATAATTGTGTGAATATTTTATCCTGACTTATGCACATCAGATGTCAGCGATATATTGCATATTCATAATAATTCGCAATATGCTCGCAAGTGCATCGGAATGCCATTGTTTTAGCATCTAGTTTGATGTTGTCCATGACTGACATGTGTTGTGGTTCCCCTTTTGCTCTCATTTCCCTGAATACAGCCACTGTCTCGCCCACAGTTTGAAGAGAAGTCTGAATGCCCTCTAAGCTAAATACTGTCAGAAGGTGTTCGTTTCTTTTCCAGGGATGTGTTGTTTTGGCATTCTAGGCCAAGACATCTTCCTACATAGACCTCTAGTGCATTTAAGCTTGTTGTCGGTGACCCAGGGAACCCAGAGCTAGTTTGCCTGGAGAAAGAGAGGTCCAGATATGAGGATATTTACATGCACGTTGACTGATCTGGTATGTCAGAAGTGAGTTTTTGTTTAATGTCACCCGAGGGCTTAGTCTAATTCTTGATTATTCTTGTACCACATTTACCGTCGCATTCATTTAATTGAATCTAATTTTAATACAAGGCAACATAAAATGCAAAATTATGCTGGAAGTTAAATAGTTAAGGCATAATTGTGCCATTTCTGCATCACTATAATGACACATAATGACTGTTTTCATACAGGTTTCTTGAATACTCACACCATTGGTTGTGACAGTGTTTACTATCTATCTATCTATCTAACTATCTATCTATCTATCTATCTAATTTCACAACATTTCGAGCAAATTGTGCAGCACTAAAAATAGCAAATCCAGATTTTATTTTATTTCTTACAATTTTTTTAACAGGAAAATCACAGGTTTTTGTCCCGAATATATCTACTTCACTATTTTCTATATCCTGAGAACTCAAATCAGATTAAAGTACTGGTTATAGTTGTTTTTACGACGTAAACTAGGTCTTGTGCGTGACACTAATGAATTTCCGCATTTCTAAATGTGTTAATATGTTCTTTCGTACATGTTCGAGGTGACTCGTTCCCCCGCTGTATGGGGTGGATTAGAGAGGCAAACAAGGCAGCCTATTGTACTGAGAGGCTGAAGACGTGCAGGCGCTCACCATCACTCCCCGCTTTTCACATGATTAGCAGGCTTCCTTCCTACATTCATGATAGGATTTGGACTCAGTACATGGAAGCCTTAAAAAACGCACGTAACTGGAAATACCTTTGGGATCCTTGTGTTTGCAACCGTGGCAGAGTATCACAGCAGATCAGTTTTGTTTGTTAGGACTAAAGTTTGCCATAGGGCGAAACATATCTAAATTCTGATTTAGTAGAGCACTGTAAGATTGGTCGTTCAGCCTCTGCGTTTCACAGGTAACATCTTTTGCTCAGTTAGCTGGAAGATGGTGGGAAACAGCAAAATCTGCAGTTTGATGATTACTGCAGTAATATGCAATGTCAAATTCTATTGTTCTTCCACGCAGAGCTGCAATGCCCTCTAGTGGTCTGAACAGAGACTATCACCTTACGTCACAAAAAAATCTAAATTTACCCTGCATATTGTTTTAGCATACATTTCTGGCATTATTGCCAACAGTTCACGCTTGTACGTCATTTCAAACAGATGTTTGTCTTCATAATCTCTTATCATAATGTAATATATGTAACAGTGCTCCTGTGATAGGCCGGGCTATGGTTTTTCAACCCCAGTTTTCAATCCCATCAATTCCCAATGGATAAAATCAAGCCCTGTATTAAACTTCCTGATAACTTGGAATTGGGTGGTGCTTGAACCATTGTTCTTTTTTACAATTACCTTGATTTTTCTTCACAAGCAACATATCTTGTACTTAATCTTAAGCATGCTATTCAACAACACTGTTATCTCTTTGGTAAACAAGTACACTAAGTTTAGGTGAAGTTATAGAAGTCATATAAATATATATATATATATATATATATATATATATATATATATATATATATATATATATATATACACACACATACATAATCACTTTCACACTGAAACTGAAATCGCTTATGATTGTATCACACTTTTTACACAAAATTAATATAACATTTTTAGGATTTTCATGTTTTAAAATTTAAAATCTAGATTTGAAAATTCAGTAATATAAAAGTAACTTTTATATATATATGTGTGTGTATATATGTGTGTGTGTGTGTATAAAAATAGTATATATATTTTTTGGATTACAAAAATAAATACATTAAATACATTTTGCCCTGCTTTGCGCAAATTTTGACAAACTTTTTTGCATTTCATTCCCAGGTCCTGTCAGCAGTATCCTGGTCAATAAGTATGGAAGTCGGCCTATTATGATTTTAGGAGGTTGTCTCTCAGGAGCAGGGCTCATCGCTGCTTCTTTTTGCAATTCCGTGGAAGGCTTGTACTTCTGTGTCGGTGTAGTGGGAGGTATAATTAAAAACAAATAAGATTTTTTTAAACACACGCATTGCTCTTATCCCATGCAATTTACAGTAATAGCACTCCTAGTGATGTTACACCCTTGTGACACATTTTAATATCACCCAGGGGACCTGTTTTCATTTCGAACTGTGTGTTATGATGTTTTCCAGGTCTGGGACTGGCATTCAATCTCAACCCAGCTCTCACAATGATCGGAAAATATTTCTACAAGAAGCGCCCAATAGCTAATGGCATCGCTATGGCTGGTAGCCCAGTCTTTTTGTCTACTCTGGCTCCCCTGAACACCTGGTTCTTCGACCAGTTCGGCTGGAGAGGGAGTTTCTTGATCCTGGGTGGACTTTTGCTGAATTGTTGTGTGGCTGGATCACTGATGAGGCCCATTGGGCCAAAACCCCAACCCACTGTTAAAGCTGCTAACAGTAATAGCGAAGCCAGAGAGCAAAAGAGTGTGATAGAGACCATCAATGGTTTTATCGATCTGACACTCTTCAAGCATCGTGGCTTCTTGCTTTACCTTCTGGGTAACGTGGTCATGTTCTTTGGCCTCTTCTCTCCTCTTGTATTCCTCAGTAATTACGCCAAGAGTAAGGAAATTCCCAAGGAGAAAGCTGCTTTCCTGCTCTCTATCTTGGCCTTTGTAGATATGGTGGCACGACCTTCAATGGGAATAGTCGCCAACACGAAATGGGTGAGACCGAGGGTGCAACATTTCTTCGCCGCATCCATTCTCCTTAATGGTGTGTGCCACCTGCTTGCCCCTCTGTCCACAGACTACACAGGGTTCGTGATTTATGCCATCTTCTTTGGGTTTGCCTTCGGCTGGCTGAGCTCTGTGCTGTTTGAGACCCTCATGGATCTAGTGGGATCTCAGCGTTTCTCCAGTGCTGTGGGACTGGTGACAATTGTAGAATGCGGGCCAGTGTTACTGGGGCCTCCTTTACTAGGTGAGTTGATGCAATTTCCCAGTTATAGCAAACCAAATAACAAAAGTATTTCTCTGAAACTTAACATTTGACTTAAAGCATTTATGTTTTATAAAAGTAGTTTTAATGCAATAATTATACCTTGCAATGCACCTTATAATGCATTGTATAAATTGTTACAATAGGCATTTTAAATTTGATTATAATAATTTACAACAATGTATTACACTTCACATTATGAATATATAATTGTGCATTATTATCTTAAAAAAGGTTTGTCAGTGAAAGCTAAATTATGACCTTCATTTGAATCAATTTTCTTGAAAATGCATTGATTATTCCCACTTGGATCACTGTTTTTATTTATTTATTTATTTTATGATATTTGCCTTCACTCACAGGGAAGTTCAATGACATCTACCACGACTACAAATATACATACATGGGCTGTGGAATTGTTCTGCTGGTCGGCAGTTTGTTTCTGTTCATCGGAATGGGCATCAACTACAGGCTACTAGATAAAGAAGCAAAAGAATCCAAGAGAGCCAATCTGCAGGAGCTACCTGACAAAGAGGTTGTAGAGGCACTAAAAGTAGCTGATGACAATACTGCGGAGGAGGCTGTGTGACAATAGCTGGTCCTGGTTTTATCTTGGGTGATTCTTACATTTCTGCACTCTCTACATCAAGGATTTGATTACAGACATCCATCTTGGACTATTCAGAGGCAGCGATGCAAACATTTCAGCACCTTGGATGTGCACATGGTCATGCAATTGATATTTTTAGAATTTAACTTTAGTGTAAAACATACTGTGTAAAAGAACAGTGGCTATTATTTGGGGGCAGTTTATGTATGCTGAGAGTGAGAGAAAGATTAAATCACTGAATATATGAAGAATTAATCTGCAAGACACGGATGTTGACTTCTAACAAGACAGATATTGGAGTAATGTGAAAGCAGCAGATATGCAAATACTGTCTATTGTTTAATATATGCACAAAATAAACACATAGTTATTGCATTGTACCGCCAGTATCCACGGACAGCGTCAGGGTCTGTTATTTTGTGCATTCTTGTGCATGTGTGGCTATGCGTGTAGTCTAGCAATTTAGTGATAAAAGATTATTTACTTGTTTGAAACTGTGTAAACACAAAAGCAATTTGTGCATAGCATAATGGAAAATTCTTTATTAAATGCCAAATAAGTTAATATCAGAGTCTGTTTAAATGTTTTTAATTTTTTCTGTTGCAAAATGGTTCAAATAAAAAGTATTCTCATTTTAATAAAATTGCATTTTCGCGATTCTTTTCAAGCGTTGGGGGTTAACCCTAATGTAATGCAAGTACCTCATGATTTTTTTTTTTTTTTTTTTTTTTTTTTGTGCTAAACGTTCATCTGACCTGCTTTAGCAAATAACTGCGTGAAAGAAAATATACTGTACAATACACATCTAGCAGGGAGAGTATTTTTGTACAATCATGGCGAAAATTCATCGCTTTTATGTCGCATTGGCTTTCTGTGGCGCCGAATTAGAGCAATGTCTTTTTGAAACATGCTATACATTTTAACAATTGTGTTATAATTATTCTTTTTTTATATTACAAAAAATAAAATACACAAATGTTACAATTCACGAGTTCCGAATTAATTTAAGTTGCTGCTGCTGTTGCTAAATTCAATCAGCCAAGCAAAAAAAAAAATAATAATAATATTTTTTTAAAACTGGGTCGCGTGAGCCAAAGTGACGTCAGATAAAAACCGTTGCTCAACGGAGTAGTAATTATAAAAAGCCTTAGAAAGTGCTAGAGTAATTCGCTTAAAGGTAATGAAATGTTTCTAGCATGACATTTAATTATATACACGTAGTTTATGAAAGAGTAAGTGTAACGGAAATTAAATCATTTGAGAGGAATGTTTAACATTTTGTTACTTTTGCTCAGTTGCCTCAAATTTCGACTTGACGTTTCTCAGCAAGCTAGTCTCATAAAAAGGAAAAACTCAACGACAAAACTAACTTGCACGGTCTGTAGTTCTGGGGATTTTTGAAGTAATATATTTCGCTTGACTCTACAGCATGCAAAAACCATTCAACTTCAAACTGCTGGTGCCCTCAAGAGCTCATTTGAATCAAGTTTCTGCAGCGAAGCCTCAGGAAACAAGCTTGTTTGAAGAAAACTCATTTTTTTCTCCTTCAAACCAGGTTGGCAAACTTGTAAATTCTCTGTTTGTGCTGTAATGTTGCTATTTGACCTCTGGCTGCTAAACTGCTGTGTGAACATTTAAATGTAGGATGATACGCCTATTTTGTTTGTAGAGTTATAACAGGTGTTCAGATATGGAGACAAGCCTGCCATTCCCATCCAAAATGGTGCTTCCTACGAAGACATCAAGAACTGGTAATATTTGCAGTCTAAATGTAAATGTGTACTGTAATGAATAGGTTTTAATGAATCATATCAATTAATCCTGATCTTACAGAAGGCATGAAAAAGGCCGCAGTCATGCCAATGGAAAAGGAGGAGGTCAGATTACATGCTTATTTTAATTTTCTATTGTAGTTTACTACTTAAATGATTATTCATTTTTGTGTTTTTTCATCATGTTGTGTTTTTGCATTACAGACATCATTAAGATCCAGCCAGCTGTACTCCAGATTGCTTGATGAAGCTGAGAAAATCAAACTATGGAAGTTCAAAATTGATTCTGAGATTTCACAAAATGACAGGAAGCTTCAGGAGAACAGAAAAACCATTGAGACACAGCGCAAAGCCATTCAAGAACTTCAGGTAATATATATATATATATATATATATATATATATATATATATATATATATATATATATATATATATATATGTGTGTGTGTGTGTGTGTGTGTGTGTGTATTTATATAAAATTTATATAAAGGGTTTTGTTTGCTTCACTAAAGAAAGAATTATGAATTATGTCCTTTGCAGTTTGCAAATGAAAGGCTGAGCATGAAATTAGAGGATCAACTGAATGAGAATGAAGATCTTAGAAATAAGTATGTACATCATATGCAATTTTTATATAAGTACATGCATTATATAATTAATTTTATTCTTTATTATGTAGAAGCAATGCAACCAGAAACTTGTGTAACATACTAAAGGACACCTTTGAGAGATCTGCTGAGAAAATGAATCTGTGTAAGTATGAGAGCATATTGTAATATAATGTCTTATAGCACTAAATATGTTCATTTATTGACAGTTATTATAGGACAATAATGTTTTTTTATTTTGCCTGCATAGTTGAGTCTGAACGGGAAGAAACTCATGATCTGTTCGTACAGAACAGTGAAAATATTCAGGTAACTACTTCATTTATTTAAGATGTATGAATAGCTAACAATAGGCCAAACCCTATAATTTTTGCGATACTGTGATTTGTTCATTTGCAGAGGATGGTGGCAGCATTTGAAGGACTTCGGAAGCAAGCAGAAGCTGATCAGCAGGATATGTTTAAATGTGCTAATTTTTTAGTCATTTTTTAAGTAATTACATTAATTCATTGGAAGGATGTAGTGTATTTGACACAATAAAATACGTTTCAACATTGTTTTCTTAACGTCCTACAGTAAGAGAATGCCTTACACAATTTGAGGATCTTAAAGCGCAGCTGGAGAGTGAATGCCACTTGAAGGAGAAGGAGGTTAGTGCCATTGCTCATGAGCCTTACAGTTAACTCATTCAACCTGAAGGGGGCGGCATTTACATGAATAATGTTGATTTTAAAATATACTGGATACATTAATACTAATCTGTCTTTGAGTTTGTGTTGTGACTAAAACAAGTGTATTTGCGTTCCTTGACTTTGACTTGTTGAGGTCGCTATGCTTCAAGAAAAACTCCTAGAAAAAGAAAACAATCTCAAAGATGTTTCACTAAAACTCAAAGAGGCACAGCAAAGCTACAGTGCAATAGAATCGTCAACAAGTAAGAATGCATGAAACATTTGCACTATTCGTTTCTTGATGTTTTTAAAAGTTGTTAAAAACTTTAAATTGTTCTTAGGGAAACATCAGAGGTTACTTCAAAGTGTTACACAGGACCGGGATGCACTTGAGGAGAAACTCAGGTTTACCGAGCAACTCAAGTGGGAGCTGGAGGTTTGTCCTTATGCAAAGTCCTAATACAAGTACAGTATATTTACTTGTTAGGATACATTTTAGATATAAAAATAATTCATATGTATGTATTGCTCTTCATAGGAACACCAGAAAGCCCTAACTAACAAATTGGAACAAAGCAAAGAGAACCATGAGAAAGCTCTTGAGAAGAAAGACAGTGAAGTACAGGAACTAAACAACATCAAAAAGCAACAGTCAAACCAGCTTTCAGAGATGCAGCTGACAGTAAATTCTTTGCAGTCCTCCCTAACTTCTAACATACAGAGGTATGTTAGAGAGGTTGTATCAGTAGACCTATATACCTATATATCAAGACCTAGCATAATGTTTTGTAAATCTCAACTCATTATCACAGGTAACTTATTTATTCCTCTATTAATGCTTTATTTGTTTTCCCAGGGCACAAGACCTTGAGGCAATGACAAGCACCTTGGTGAATGAACTCAGTGATAAAAACACAGAGTTAGGTGTGTTAAAACTGTATCCCCTTTTTCCTCAACACAGAAGCCAGCCTAAGGGTAATGCTTCTGGTTCAATATACACTATAGGTAATAATGAGGAGAATAGCGACGTGCAGTAAACTGTAAAACTGTTTTTATTACAAACCAGTGTGTTCATAATTAAGATAATACATTAAAATAACATAATCAGGCACAGCAATTTTCAATATCAAGCAGCAAAACAAACTGTTTTGTACAGCTAAAAATAGCTGGACGCAGATGAGACTGGAAGTTAGGTCCATAGAATTTACAAATGGCGGCACCAATTTTTACATCAGGAAAAAGGTGGATATGATATACAATGATATCATTGTATGCTTTGTATCATTCTAAATTATATGATATACTATCTTCAAATAGAGGTTATCAAGGGGCAGAAAGAGGAGCATAGCGAGCAAATACAGATACTCAGAGATGAACTGGTACGTGTTTACCTCTGTCTGAGCATTCACATTATGTGATTTATGAAACCAAACTCACAGGGTTTTTGTAACAGGATGAGAAGTCAAACTCACTCTTGTATATAAAGGAGGAATTAAAGACAAGGAAAGTTCAGGTATTGCAACTTACAGCCTCACTTGAAGAAAAACATAGTGAGGCAAATCATTTAAAGGTGAGGACAAGGTCATTAAGCATTCATCAACAGTAATTTGCTACATGTGCGTCATATCTAACATTCACCCCACACAGGATGAAATGGAGAGTGTCAGCACAGAAAATAAAAACATGAAAGAAGCCATGACAAAAGCTAGACTTGACAACACAGAGCTGCAAGAAGTTGTATTTTTAAAAGAGGTCAGATACGATTAGATTTTTATTACAATATGCATATGCATTTATTTGAGATAAATTTTATGATAAAACATGATTGAATAACTTAAATCCTCACAGTGAAACTGTACGTCTTTCATCCAGGCTAAATTAAAGGAGGTGGAGGAACAATTGTCAGGTGCTTTACAGAGCTGTTGTAAATCATCAAAAGAGGTAGAAAGACTGGAGAAGGAAATAGAGCAACAGAAGTAAGAGCATGACCTGTCTGGTTTTAATCTTTATATCTGAGACTGAGCCACTCATGTAAAAAAAAAAAAAAAAAAAAATATATATATATATATATATATATATATATATATATATATATATATATATAAACATTTGTTTAGCCATTTGCTCCTGCAAATAATTTCGTACTGTTTCACATGCTATAGTGCGAGATAGTCACAGGTAGTCTAGATAGTCTACATGTAGTTAGATATGTAAGGTATGTGAAACATAGTAATGTATATTTAAAACTTTGGCCATTCTGATATTTTATTACTGAAACCCATTTAATATCTTTATTTCTTTGAAGGGTGAAATATGAGGAGCTGATATTGAAGTTCAATGATCTGCAGATGCATAAGGACACCATTCAGCAACAGGTTGATAGTGATGCTTTAGAGAAGAAAATCCTTCAGTCTCATCTCATGGTTTGTAAATTAAATCAAGTCTCTGTATGTTGTAAATATGGTAATATATATGCTAAATGTTGTCGTTTATTTTTTTTACAGGAATGCAATGCAAATGCAGAAAGAGAGAAGACAGAAATAGAGAGACTTGAGAGAGAGAAACAACAACTTCAGTAAGATTAGAAAAGACTTTTAACTTGTGACATTTCAAATTCAGAGTTTTATTTTAGCTTACATGTACAATTTCCTATTACAGGGAGCAGGTGGATGTTTTATCTGCAAAAATTGCTGGGTGGGATGAAGAGAGTAAGAATGTTCAGCAGCAGTTGAAGGAGAGTGTGCGTTCTCTAATTTATTATTTTAATAGAGCATCATCTTCTATATCTAACCATAATTCATATTAAATCACCCCAACAGGACAAAACTGCAAAACGGGAACTTCTGTTAAAAGACAAACAAATCAAAGCACTGGAGTCAAAGGTACAAAATTATAATGTAACATACATTACACTATTGTTTTCTATGCTCATTAAACACATTTAAAAAAAAATTCAGCTAACAAACACTAAAACAAAACTAGAGACCAAAACAAAAGTTCATGAGGAATGTCTAAAAGAGGTAGATTATTTTTCTGAATGATCAAGTAATGTGTACAGAAATTTATGTTCAGATTCAACATGAAAGCAGTATCTTGTATGTGTGTGTGTATAATTTGTTATAATGATTTTTTTAGATTTCTTGCACATATGCACTGCATTTTTTTTTTCATAATTTTGAATTGTGATAAAATTAAATGCTTGCTATGCTGTTTTACAATGTTTAAAATGTACATTAAAACAGTGGTCATGTTACAGTGTTTGACATATTTCTTGTAGATTGACAAATTGAAGGAAGATTCAGAAAGTATAAAGAAGTGTTACAGGGAGGAGCTTCAGAAAATAAACTCTGATCTCAATGACAAATCAACATCAGAGGCTAACCTTAAAATAGAGGTGTTTTTTGAGAATTAAGAGAATTAAAATTAAGAATTGATTCAACTTGATGCAACTTGATGTTTTCTTGTTTTGTTTTTGATTTTATTGGTAGGTGCAGAAACTGAAGAAAGCAACCATGGAGGCACTGAAGTGTAAAGATGACACAGAAATCAAATGCCAGCAGAAGATATCAGACATGGTTGCTTTGATGGAAAGGCACAAGGTCATTTTTATTCTTAATAATTGGCCTCAGTTTTTTGTGTTTGAGTACTTTATATTCATTATAATGTTGTTCTTTGCTTGGTAGCATGAGTATGACAAAATGGTAGAAGAAAAGGATGCAGAACTGAGTGAAAAACGGATGAAAGAGGCTGAAGTCATTGCAAGCAAAGCATCACTGGTAATTAATTTGACCTTTCTATGGCTGAATTTGACATGCATGAAATGAATATCATGCTCAGAACAATAGAGTTATTAGATGCCTAAGATGGTAATCAAATAGTCATGGGTACAAAAGATGAATTTAGGTGATGTTGAGTTATCATTGTATTCTTGAGATATTTAATCACTATTGTCATTTTAGTAGATAAAGTGCATTAAAACACAAGTTTAATAACGGATACATTTAGGAACTGGAGCTGTCCCACCTGCAAGTTGAAAATGAAGAGCTCAGACAACAACTTGAAAAGCTCAAAGCAGAGACGATGGCCTTGAAGACACCAGTTTCATCTCTTGAAAAAGACAGACTTCAACAGGTATAATATCCTGTCAGCTGTGAGACTGTAAGTATACCTGTTTTAAATGGATAGTGCGATATGAAAATATTGTTTTAGGCAACTGAAATCAAACTAAAGAAAGGAAGAAACAAGATCTCTAACCCTCAAAAAGATGACATCACAAAGAAGACCGTATTTGAACTTTTAGATGAGGGTGAAAATGTACCTCCAACAAGAAATGCATCTCACACTCCTGCTGTAGGTTTTTTCCCATAATCTTTATCCATTTTGTGCATTCTTATTCACATCTATCAAAATTTGTGTTTTGTTTTTGTTTGTTTTGTATTGTTGCAAGGGAACAATGAATGAAGACCTTCAAATTCCATTATGGAGTAAAATGACTAAAACAACACCTCAAATAAAGGTATGGGGAAATGAGAACTGTTTCATCATTCATCTTGAGTGTTTATATGAGCCTGCTTGTTTTCTGCTTCAGTCGTTCAGAATTCGCACACCACCCACACCTGAGATTACAGGGTCTTGGAAGAAAAACATTCTGAAGCTGGACCCAAAATCAGACAACTCAGACAGCAATGACATACTGGTAAATTGTATCTATTTACATACCATTGGTATTGTGCTATATACAAACAGTTTTTCTGTATCTGTGTTTTTATTTGCAGTCAACTCAATTAAGATGGTGGTTGTTGTACTCTTTCTTAATCCCCTATATTTGCTGTGCAGAGTTTCTCTCCAAGACCTGTGAAATCAAAGAAACCTATGCAACCAAAAGAGGAAGAAATAGGGAGTTTGGACATGTTCAAGAAGGTGGAAAAAAATTACATATGACCAGTTTTGTCCTATTGTTATTCCTTTATGTTCTTGTTTTGACTGTCAACATGTGCAAATGATGTACAGGTGCAGAGTTCTTTTCCATGTAAGTCTCCAGGAACAGTGCTGAAACTGGCTGCAATAAAGAGAATGCGAGATGCTGGATGGACCACCATTAGCAATTCAGATAAGAAGAAGAAAAAAGTAACAGACAAAATCTTCGCCTAAAAGTATCAAAAAAGCATCAAAAAATATGTGATTATCCTTTAAGAAAATTGAATATACATACTCTTAAAACAATAGCTTTTGATTGCTTAAAGTTTCTACTGTTGTTTGAATAAGCAGAAGTATTTATATTATTTATTCTAATCTTTTAGTACACACCCTATATAGTATGTTCTACTAAAATATAAAAATGTAAAAATATAGTACCTTAAATTTTTTTTATCAAAACATGCTGGTTCCTGGAAAGTTATTGTGTTGCAGTTGTGTTTTACACATTGTATTTACATTGTTCATTAATTTAATTACCTTCAGAGTTCAAAGATTTTAACTGTTGCAACTGTTTTTCCATAGAAGCTTCAAGTAAAGGTATTATTTTCAGTTCAAAAAAGTTTTTTTAATAAAAAGAGGTTTGTTGCTGAAATCTTAAGGCTCTTGGTCATGTGCATGGAATGTCTGAAAGGTGGAGGTCTCATGGTCGAGTGCTCTGTCTTGATCCTCTCTCAGAAACTCCAAGCGGAACTGAGTGGGTCTGGAAGCAAATCCAGATGTGTCTGTCTGGAATTCTTCATTCTGCACTGTCATGGTGGGGTTGTAAATCTGAGGGCCATCATAGAGTCCTCCTGAAATGACCAGTGTGTCATCTGGCATTGCAAACGGCTCACCTATGAAAGGAAATTACAGACAATAACACCATTCATAGTGAATATTTAATCTTTATGAATACTGTAAACTAAATGCTGGATTAAGAGTGCTTGCCCATTGCCCAGGACTTGAGGGCATGATTTTGGAATTGGCCTGCCAATTTTATCAGATTTAACCTATTTCTAAAGAGTGGTTGCTAGGACCTTTAAAAAATAATTATCATGGTTACCTTTACAAACATTGATCACATTGGTTTTAACATAGGTTTTCCTAACCTGTATCTTCATTCTGGAGACGGCGATGAGTGTATTGGACACTTCTCTCTTTGTTCCTGCCGAACTTGTACACAAAATGTCCTAGAATTACCAGAATTATCACACCAAGCAGAATGCTGAATAAAATTGTCAGAGATTTCTCTGAATTATTCAGTCCACCATCTGCTTTGAAAAAGAGGTAGGAGTAGTTAGGAAAACATATTTCATTATTTGGTTTACGTTATTAATGCAAGGTCATGTTCAGACCTACCTTGAGATTCGTTGAAGGAAGTTGAGCTGTTTTGAGTTGCAACATTAGAAGTGAACATTGCTGAAGTGCTTGATGTAGCATTTCCATCGGTGCTGCGAGTGCTGTTGTCTGCAGAAGTGACAGCAGTTGAATTGATGTTGAATGTTGAGGATGTGGCTGACAGGGTTGTCTGAGCATTTGCTGTTGTGTTTGGCTGCACTGCTGATCCTGTTACATTGCTTTGGTTAGGTCCTGAAGTAGTGGTGGGACTTGTCAAGTTGTATTGAGTTGCTGTATCATTGTATACTGAATAGCTTGATGAATTTGAGACACTTTTTGTGTGGTTTCCTGTTGCATTCAGAGGTGGAGCTATTGTAGTTGCCAAATTTGATGGTGACACACCACTGATCCTTTGTGCATCGGTTATATTATTCAAAACAAACAAAAACAATATGACCTGGCCACATACCAAAAGCTGAGGAGTTAACACACCCATAACTGTTGCAACTGCTTGCTCCTTAAAATAAAAAAAAAAACATGAACTCAGCATAAGTCACAACAGACTTACATACAGCGCATGACCAAATTCAACGTGTTTTATCTGTCTGTGGTGTTGTTATGTGGTTTCCTGTTAGGCGCTTGCAAAGTTTCCATTTATGTAGTACTTTTATTTCTGATAAACAGGCAGCATAATAACTCTCTTGTTTAAACAATTATTTAAACAATGTTTTTCTCTTTAACAAGCTAGTTTTTTTTTATGTACTAGATCTTTGAATTATTAGGCACAGATTAAATTAGAAATGCATAAAAGCACATAAGTTAGGAGAACATAAGGCATTACGTCTAAAATGGCGCTGACATGAAACTGAAGACAACAAAGAGCCACATGGTTTTGCATAGGCTAAACAAACAGCCATGGGCAACCCATTTTATAAATGTCACCCATCACAGATTTACCCTAAAAAGGAGCTTTCCCTAATTTAATTGTTTCATGTGCTATTCTGTTGAATTTACATCTAATATACATTATTGTTACAAAAGCTGTTGTTTTTTTAATAAACTAATTCTGCTTTTATTTCTTTCTCACATCTTGCTTTCATTCTCTTACACCCTCTCATTTATTGTAGTTTATATAAAAACATTTAGTATCAGACAACAAGAGCAGGACTTACCTGTAAGCTGAAAGAAACGGTGGTAGTGAAAGCAGGAAGTGGCTGGCAGTAGTTATTACACTCCCCAACCTGCTGCGAGCTCCGCTCTTTCCACTCCCTGAAGAAAACAGCTCAGCTCCACGTCAAACAAACAGGTAGAGTGGGCTGGCCTTGAATGACTGGCTTCCTTTACCGGCATCGAGGAGGCAGGTGTTCAGCCATTGTTTAACCCTTGTGTAACCGAAATGTTTTTAACCCTTTACTCTGATGCACTCGTTTGATTTGAGCGGTTCTTTCCTGTTTTATTACTCAGTGAGTTTGACACGTAATCATTTGTCAATTTTAATTTCAAAACAATTCAAACTTAATACAAAACCTTTTACTACATACAGTTTTCAAAACGTGATCATTAAAATCACACAATTTTGATATAGTTTATGAGAAAAGTCCATATACAGTATAATGGCGTAAAAATATGTTTAACAATTTCTTGCTTTACTTATAGAAATGTTTAAAAGGATTGAATGTATCATCATCACTTAACAATTTCATACAAAAAATACAGTTATAGTTTATTATTTACAACATATCCAAAAACCACGTGTTTTCCACATCTAAAACTTAGTGATCTTCTCTTTGTAGTCTTTCTCTTTCAGTGCAATTTCATTGTCAGTGAAAACTGGACTATCCAACCCCTGGATATTTTTGGGAGATTTCTCAATTAAGTCTGACACCTAAAAAGGCAAGAGTGAAATGGAATTAAATGCAAAGCCAGCATGATGAGTTGTTATTATTTTTATATATTTAACTGGACAATAATCTTCAGAATGCAGTTATTTCTGTCTCACGCTGGTAGTGAAAGCTCTTACCTCTGAGTCTGAGTTTCTGCATCTAAAGCAAATGAGGTCTGATTTTCCAATAAAGAGCTCAGGCCGAGATTTCTCCTGCTTGCAGCCACCTAAAGTAAAAATAAAGAGTTCAATCTCTGATTTTTTTTGCAGCACCTAAAAGAAGATGAGAAAGAGTCATCTTACCTGTCATTGCACTAACTATTAATCCTGTGACCATGGTTACTATTATGCCCACAGGGCAGAAGTACAGGTACGACAACGAATACCAGTTATCTGCCAAAGCTGGTCTTGACCTAAAGAATTCCATGAAACAAGTTACAGTTAGCTTTGATTTTTGCGTATTGCATTAAATTTAACAAAATTTACAATAGAGACATTTATAATGTTACAAAAGATTTCTACTTAAAACTAAGCATTTTTATAATATATTTAGCAAATGTATCACTTTCCACCAAAACTGTTAAGAATCACATAAATTGCTTTTCAACACTGATAATAAGAAATATTTACTGAATAGCAAATCAGAATGATTTCTGAAGGATGCTTTGCATCACAGAAATAATTGACTTTTTAAAATATATGAAAACAGAAAACATATTAAAACGAAATGCATCAGTGTGCATTAATAAAATTGCAGGCTTGTTGAGCATAAGAGATCCTGACCCCAACGTTTTGAATTGTTTTGTAAATATATATAATATGGGATTGCTTACTGTGGAGTTGTGGTTTGTAGGACTGTGCTGAATGGAGTGATAGTAGTGGTTTCATTCATGTCTGGTGCAAAGCATCCTTCCACACTCAAGGGAAGCTTAAGGGTTTTCTCAGGTAAAGGAGGATACACCTGAGCTCCAATTCCCACCCATAACGTTATAGCCAGGCCAGAAATTAAACCCACTAAACCTCCCTGAAGGGACACACAAAAAGAGTTTAATATTGGTTTAGTGTTAAAAGTGCATTCAGTACTTTTGTTAAAGTGGTATTGAAACCCTGTTGGTGTGGATGTAGAATGAGGTAAAAAGCAAACACGGTCATTTTAAGGTGTCCTTGTTACAGTGTATTTATTTATTTATGCACTAATAATAATAACTAACTAAACAAACTTACTATATTTTGGCTTAGGGTTACTTGCATCTATAACAAAGACACCTTAAAATAAAGTGTTACTTCTAACATTTTTTAGTTACTAAAGCTGTACACAGTTGCTGTGGAAAATGTTATTTGCTGCACTTTTAAGACAATTTAGTTGTTAAAACAGATGCACAAAATGACACTTGAAATGTAGTAATGAGTATACTGAGATGCACGTTCTTACAGTGGAGTTCGCACAGCGGAAGAACATGCCCAGTATATAAAGGCCCAAGAGAGGTCCACTGATCATACCAAAAATAGACAAAGCTGCCTGTGAAGGAAGTGTCAATACAGTCTGTTATCAGCAGAGGGTGCCTTTGGGACAGCGAGTAACTCAAGTTTTCACAGATAGTTCTGCAGTATTGTTGGCTATGTGTATAGAATGGATTTACCTGCAGTATGTTGCCCATCACAGATGCCACACCAGCCATAGCGATGCATACGCCTCCATAGAATACACCTAGAGATAAGCAGCACGCCATTACTAGGTCAGTCCCATCATCCCCCTCCTCTATCATCTCCTGCTTCGGTTGTCAGTGTATATACAGCTGTTGCACTGAAACTCACTCATGCCCATGTTGATCCAGGACAGCTGTCTCTCTGTCAGCCGGGGCCATGCTGGCTTCATGAAGTCCTCCACTGTGACAGCCACCAGAGCATTGATACTTGACGACACCGTACTGATGAAACCAGACACATGAGCTATAGCTAATGCTGACCGGACATCAACAGATTTCACGTGTAGTGTTACATTATGACCTCAAATTTAGAGGTTCTGATATATTAAACTGTTATAATAAATGTAATAAAATATATATTTAAAAAAAAATGGATAACATTACATTTAATATAGTTTGATATAGAAAACTGTCATTACAATTTAAAAAAATACACAGGTGTATTTGTAGAAATAGCCAACGATACACTGTATGTGTCGAAATGATTGATTTTTCTTTTATGCCAAAAATCATTAGGATATTAAGTGAAGAGAAGAGAAGTGAGAAGTGAATGTTCTCATACACATAGTATATGTTCATCAAGTACTTTCCCTTCAAATGCACTAAATGCCAGTCTTAAGGCATTGAGAAGTACCAGTACTTGCTTAGAAACCTAAACAAAGTAGCCAGAAAGAAAAAAAAAAAACTTCAAATGTACTTCAAGGCTTTTGCATCTGAACTCTTCAAATCTATTTTGGCTTGGCACTGCTCTTGGTCAGAAAAAAAATCATTTTCTAATGATCCTGGTTAGAAAACCTTTCTTTCCCAAAATGATAAAGGTGGACTTATCTGACAGGCATTTATTTGTTCTTCACCTTAATGTTCCACTGTAAGCTGCAGCCACAAACAATCCAGGCAGTCCTGGGAATTCTGCTAGTATATCCATCACCAAATAAGGAAGGAGCTGGCAAACATTGGATTTGATCAGAGTAAGTGTACATTGTGTGTAGAGATTAGAACGCCACTATTGGGACTTGTATTACCTGGTCTGTAGCTCCTACATCTTTGTTGGTGAAAGGATCACAGTCTTTATAGATGGAGTACATGGTGAGACCCGAGAGCATGGCCAAACTCACCGTCACCCATAATCCCACCATATTCAAATACAGAGATCTGTGAGCAAATGTTGACAGGACACTACTATTCGCACCATATTAGAGTGAAGTCTCGTAATATCACATGTGTTGAGTGAACATACTCACAGCTTGGCATGAGTCATTGTCTTACAAGAGATGTAGCGCTGGACTTGTGATTGGTTGATGGAGTACATGGATGCCCACATCAGACTGCCGCCAACGACGATTGTCCAAAAGCTATGCCGTCTCAAAGGATCGGGATCAAAACTTAAGAAACATTTGAGAGGTTTGTTTGAATATCCGTCTGCTTGTCCATGTGAAGTAGTTTGTATTTAACTGTGCATTAATGTTCAGAAGTTTGTGGTCGGTATTAGTTGAGCATATTTTTTGTGTTCTTTTCATGCTCACCATTTGATCAAAAATACAGCAAAAAACTACCATTTTGAAGTGTGGATCAAGGTGTAAGGAATGGGTCAACAGTGTAATTATAAATGAAAATGTAAACTGTTTATTTATAATAAAAATTCACAGATATCCTTACTGTCGCTTTTGATAAACTGAACACTTCCTGGCTAAATAAAAGTATAAATTTCTTAAGAAAGCGAGGCCAAACCTTTGAACAGTACTGTATGTTAGTTCGGAGTTCTTTACCTGAACGTTTCCAAACGTCCTCCATGGTAGCTGTCGTTCCAGATCCTCTCAAATCCTCCCTGCAGCACAACCCCTCGAGCGATGATCGCCACAAACCCGCTCAACATGATGATCATCTGGAACACATCTGTCCATATCACTGCCTTCAGTCCTCCCTGGTAACAAAAACGTATTCGGGTAAAACACGCAAATGAATGAACAGTTTGTCCTTTTGTGCAAATCGTAGATTAGATGAACATGAGTCTGAGAATATGTGATTTTGAGTGTGCATGATTTATATATTTTGTATTTTTTCACAGCCTATGCTGATTTTAGTTTCCATGGAGGTTTATTCACAAGTAGACACTGTGTGAAATTGCAATTAAACTGAATTATGCAACTGACCAGGGTACAGTAGATTATGCAGACGAGCCCTGTTGCCACTAGCACTCCCCACAGATCCAGACCAGTAACTGAAACACAACAGCTTATTTAGAAATATCTGCGTGTTTTCATTTGCTAAAATCATCCTATGGGACAGAAAACTGCCAATAAATGAAGAATCTATAGAGCCTTTTGATTTGATTTGAAATACAGTACTAGTTGAAATAATGCAATTTTTGTATGTTATTGAAAGAAGTCGATTATATATACTGTTTTGCTGCTCAAGAAATGTTTATCATTATCGATGTTGAAAACTACAAAATAAGTTTTGTAGTTGAATACTACAAAAACTGTTGGATAGGATTTAACTAATAATAATTATCATTCAGCAAGGATCGATGCAGAAGTGACCGTAAAGACATTCGTAAAGACCTTTTTTTTATTATTGCAAAAGATTTCTATTTCAAATAAATGCTGCTATTAGCTTTCCATTAATCAAAGAATCCCGGAAAAGCATGCTTTCACTACAGTTTTAAGCTGTACAACTTTTTTCAACACCGAAAATAATGCAAAATATTTCTTATAATACAGAATGATTTCTCTCAAATGATTTCTAAAGGATCAAAATTGCAATATTTCACAACATTGCACTTTTACTCTATTTTTGATTGAGGAAATGCAGCCTTGATGAGCATAAGAGACTTCTAATATCCAAACATGAATAAATGCAAATGATTCTTTACTTACTCTGATTAAGTGCGAGTGCAGGAGCATAGATAACCATTCCTGTGTATAAAGCCTATGAGAGATAACAATCCATTAGATAATTGGACAAAAATCTCTTTTGCCTTAAATTCTTCAATAAATTCAACACTTACGCAACTATATGATGTGAAAGTAGCATAGACCCAACGGACATTGTTTTTCCAAAGTGATATACGATGACGCAATTGCAATGCATGTTTAGTTATGTATAAAGTCATGCAAGAAGCTAAAAGCCAACTCACCGTTTGAGCAATATACATGCTGGTTCCAATCACTCGTATCAGCTTGTTGAAACGCATCTCCAGGTACTTCAAAAACAAGTGACCAATTCAATTAATTATTAGCAAACAAAACAACACATTTGCTTTATATAAATTACATAATTACACAAAACTCGGTTTGTATGATCAGCTATTACATATTGTTAACACCTGTTGTTTTCAAGGTTAATGAAGAATCTTGTGTTGATAAGTCACATAATGCAAACCTTAAAGTACACATTGGCGATTATTTTAACTCTAAATATATACCTTTTTGTTTCAATTTACATTTATTTTAATCTATTTTAAATATTTTGCATTGGTTGTTGTTGCTGTTTTTCCAAACTGCACAAAATTATGTAATCAGTTAGTCTGAGATTTTTTTATTCAAAATAATTTAACTATTTTCGGCTTAGTTAGTCTAAGTTATTGTAATATGATTTAACCTGAAATGACTTGTACAGCCTATTTGATTATGCATAAAATTGAATGCAGCAACATAACTTTAGTTTTTAAGTTGAAATATCTGAAAATATTTGACAGCGGTCATGCATAGTAACCAAGAGCAGTGGATTATACAATAAAACTCTTCTAATAGAGATTAATTGAAATAAGCTATCCTGACATTACCTCTCTCCTTTACTCCTTATTTCACAGTGTCTCTCTCTCTCTTGCTCTCTCTCCCTCTCTGGTCCTCGTTCTGTTTCCATCAATTGATTCTTTAGCAAGCACGGGCACAAATGGTGTTTTCTGTCTCTGTTCTCTGTCCTCATTTAAACCCCTTGTGCCCAGTGTTGCCCTCTTACCTCGTATGTGCTGGTGATGCTCAGCCGGTAGAACAGAGGCACAAAGAGTTCAGCGCTGATGGTGGACATGATAGCATAAGAGAAGACGAAGAGCCAGAATGGTGTTCCATACAAATACGCCTCTGCAGGAGTGCCAATAACAGTGATACCTGACATAAAACTAGCCGTGAGGGACAAAGCCACAGGCACTGCGGTCATCTGACGGCCACCCAGGAGAAACTCATCACTGCTGGCCTCCTTACGTCCGCGGATGGCTTGGAACAAACCTATGCCCGCAGCAAAAAGAATCAATCCGACAAACACCACATAGTCCCATACTGAGAAAGTCGCAACTGGACCTCCACTGCCTGGCATGATTCGGCAAGTGCGTTCAGAGAGTCCTTCAAAAGCTATATAACCGGTATCACGCCGGTCAGAAGTGCTGTTCCGCTGGAAATTCTTCAGAAGCTTTTGCCAACAGGAGGACGAAACCAAGTAGCTTCTGTTAGTGCCAGTAACTGATAAGAAGTCAGGTCTTCTGTAATCTTGGACCAACCACAAAAAAACTTGGGTTAATGATCCCTCAAGGCCAGAAGACATATCAAGTTACATTGTAAAAGGAAGTGAATGTTTTTTTATTCCTAATCTCGCGAAAACAGTTTAATCAATGTTGCTTAATGAATTTAGGAGGACTCTTTGTGCTGACTTCAACCACGCTTAGTCAACTCATTAACTCTCAATTGATAAGCTAACAATGTAAACCGCGAGAAGCTCTATAGGCTCCTTTTCAGAAGTTCAGAGCACGTCCAGAACATTACTAACGTACCATTTCATCATGTGCCTGTAGAAGGTCATGTCAAATTCTTCAGTTCTTGGTACTCTTTTGAAGTTTACTTGAAATAAGACTATGTTTCCCGTAGCTGCTGTTGAATCAGTATCTACTGACGATTCCAGGTAAATCAGAAACTGTGTGCAGTTTTCCATTCAGTTACAGCTTGACAGAAACATTACAGGTGATAAGATGCAGCAATTATTAACAGCATGTGAAACAAAGGTTCTATAGGACGTCGTTAGATATGAGTACATAAACGATAGCTGTAAAATACACATATATTCAGTGGCACATGTGTACTGTGAGTATGTACCTATAGGTCACTTCAGTAAATCAACATTAGTAATGGCGCCTCGACGGATGAGTTAATCTGTGACACTGTCAAAACATCTTGTCGTTGTGATGTTGTTACAGGTTCTCCAAGCTGCAAAACAATTTTTAATGGCATTCTTTCTCGCTGAAGATGCGAAGCACTCGGCTGGAAAGAATTGCACGCAAACTGTGCATGCATTTACTTTTCCATTTTCTATATTGTGAACTTTGCACACCAGATAAGACATGAAAGATTTATATGATGAGAGCTTAGTAAATTGACTGACCTGATAGCACGTGGCTTTATTAAAGATCAGGTGTGTGATCTGCCAAGCTAGATGACTAAATGAAACCCTTGTTGCCATGTTATAATACAGCTTAATTTGTGTACATAACCAACATAGGATATATTTCAACACTGAGTATCTTAGGAACTCTAGAAAGGTATTAAATGAATCCTGTAATTATTGCAGAAAAGTGACATTATATATGTTTATACCGAAGATATCAAATGGTGGCAAGATTGGTTTTGGATCAGACTCAAAAAGCTACTGTAGGAAAGGAAAATCTCAGATGAGATCTCTTTAGTATCTCAGTTGTATTTCTTAGACTTTAGTAATAGTTGTAACCGAGATTTTAATAATGCCTCCAACAGTCTGTCAAAGGTCACAGACTTTACTATAAAATATAAAAGTTCCTCCAAGAACAAGACATATACTACCAAATTGTTCTTGGGTTTTTTTGCTCATTTCATTTGTTTTTATTCTATTTTTATTTTTTAAGAGAAACACTTGAGAAATGATATTCAAATGTAAACCACAAGAAAAGCAGCAGCAGACCCTCCACTCAGTAAAAAAAAACCTAACTAATTTAGATGCAAGGTGAATATTTAGTGTGCCCTGAAAGGTGAGCATACAGCATGCAGGTGATTTGGTTAGAAAGCATTAGTTTTATGTATGTTGCACAATAGATGATGATGGGGATCAGGTTCAGTATCCATATAAGTACAGCAGCCTTTCAACACAAACCAGCTTAACCGGATCCCCTCCAGGTAAGTCATCCTTTGATTTCTACTGTAATACTGCGGTGTGACACTCAAAAAGTTGAAGAAAGCTTAGAAAGACACATGAAATGATAACTATGACGTTCAATGTGGATTTTTGAGTTAAAGTTCCTGAGGCTTGCAGTTTTTCAGTGTCATATTTTTAGGATGTGTATAAGTTAAAACATTTTTCCATTTCAAACATTTAGTCCTTTTTTTAAAAGCACTGCATCACTGCATGCTGTAACAAAATAATAATAATAATAATAATGGTGATAACAATAATAAAAATTGCTAAATGGTCCCTTGATGAAGGGATTTAAGGTGTTCGCTTTCCTTTGGATCCCACCTACAAATGGCGCTCCCTTCCCAAATTGGCTTTCAAGGGTAGTGAGAAACTTTGAATTTTGTCATAGACTAATTGCATATCCGTGACTTTGGAAGAGTCATTAATTTAAAATGTCAAAAACACTGATCTGTTATATAAATCATGTGTATATGTTATATAAAGGAAGATCAAAAAGCAAGTCTATAGTAAATGGTTTTAATTACAGTCAACTCTTACGGTTAACTTTTCATTTTGTTGTGATTCCATGTAAGAAGTGATAGAAATGTGTTTTCATCCTTTTTGAATTCGTATGTAGTTTGGTGGATTTGTTCACAATGCATTTCATTTGTCGCAATAATAAGCACCCAACTTGAAGGTACTGGAAGGCACTTCATGCTTCCTGGTTTACTCTCTACATTTGTGATTTTTGGTGTTTATGTTTCATTATATTCACTGTGATTCTCTGTGTCTCTTTAATAGGCATCCCGATATACCTCCAGCTATGTCTCCTGTGTATGTGGTTGGCATGCTGGGTTTTTTGATGAAAGTAGCTATGCCTATTTGTGCACCCACTGAGTACACCATTTACATCGAGAAACAGGAGTGCAATTACTGTGTTGCTGTCAACACCACCATCTGCATGGGCTTCTGTTTCTCCAGGGTAAGTGGATGTGATAAAGAAAAGCGAAGAAGATGGGGAACTGGATCCTCTGAATTCTCCTATCTGAATTCTGTGGAACACGATACTTCCAAAGAATGTATTTTTATTTTGGGTTCCACAGAAGAAGGTTTGGAAAATACGAGCATGAATAATGCAATTTATAGACATTTGTAGGTTGTAGGGATGTTGATTTAGTGTGGCTAAATGTGCATGACAATTTCCATCCTGTAGGACAGTAATGTGAAGGAGTTGGTGGGTCCTCGTTTCCTGGTTCAGAGGGGCTGCTCATATCAAGAAGTAGAGTACCGGACGGCCATCTTGCCCGGCTGCCCTTCACATGCAGATCCTCACTTCACCTATCCGGTGGCGCTCAGCTGCCACTGCAGCACATGTAATACCCACAGTGATGAATGTGCCCACAAAACCAGCAACGCTGGCATGAAGTGCTCCAAACCTGTCCGTCATTTGTACCCAAACCCAGAAGAAAACAACTACATCCAGGCATATTGGGAACAGTTTGAGTAAGGTTTCATTAGTCCTTGACTAAAAATGAATTAAACAAAGCGTTTGTAGCAGCTGACTGTGTACAGTCGTTGTTTTTTTAGGTTAACCTTATCACGAAGTTTGCTGTATTTTATATCAAGCATATGATGTCTTTAATGAGGCCAAAGGTGGTTAAAAAGAAGGTGTGGTTTTAATGGGGTTCAGATACTTAGCTTTTATGCGTAATATGCATTCTGTAAACTTTAGTGATGTTTTAGTGTTTAATTGGCAGTTCTTCTATAAAAATATATAGAGTGAAAATCCTTCCATAAAAATGTGTTTTTATCATTATTGTTAGTGTTTATGGTTTAACAGTTTGTGTCTGTGTAATTATTCATACTCTATTGTGTTTTCCAGTAAACTGTAAAGACAAAGGCTTGTCATGCAATAGAAGCAAAATGAGTGGTCCCAATTTTCGTGGCATTTTGTATCAATTTAAAAATTTTCGGCAAATTGGTAGCTAATTCATATGATTTGTTTAAGTCCCGTAATGGTTAGATTTACAGTGAGGTGAGGGTTGTATCTTCACAAATGAAAAAATGTATGTTTCCGTATGAATCACATTGTGCGTTGCAGGACAAAGACTATCAAGTATGGATTTAAAGGATTAGTTCACTTCTAGAATAAAAAATTCCTAGTAATTTACTTACCCCCATGTCAAATAAAAGGTTTCTGAAGCAGTTTCAGTGCCTCTTCAACGAGCTCTACATGATCCCAGCTGAGGAATAAGCTCTCTTATTTTAATATATATACTTTTTTAACTACAAATCAAATTCTCGTCTTTCACTAGCAACCTCAACTTCACACATTATGCATTCATGTTGAAAAATGTATTTGCGATTGAACATTGAAATGCATATCTTAGTCATAAGTCATATCTCAGCTGGTCAATGAATTATCAATAAAGTGAACCGATCTTTTAACCAAAACAAGAATAATTTCAGTTCTAGGACCGTGCTCTATTGTATATTTTGGCAAATTGGTGTCCAATTCACAAATCTGGATAACTTCTTTTGTATGTTTTCATGTAATCCTGTGTCCTTTTGATGATTAGGTTTATGGGTGTAGTTAGGAGTGGAACTTCATGCTTACTTTCTTGTAATTTCAGTGAATTGCATTGAACAAAATCATACTCCATTGTGGTTCCCGGTTGTAAGGACAAAGCAAAACAAGGTAATTTTTCAGACCCAGATGCATCACACTCTCACGGCAATCAATTTATCAACTTGGTGAATTGGTGGCTAATGAATTTGTATGATTTTGTTCAATATTCATACATTTTTCATATAAAATGCTTACATCCCACTAATGGTCCACCATTGATTGTTTCTGTTTTGTACAAATTGATACAAAATATCCACCTAGTAAAAAAAATTTTCTTTTCAAGACTAATTTTTTTTAAAAATTCTCCTTGTCTGCCATTAGTCATCAAACAGATCCCACCTTAAACGCATGCCATTGGTTAGACTGAGCTGCATTACTGGATGCCTGAAAGGGCCATTTCCATCCTGACTCTGAAACTGTGTCACTTGGTAAAGCATTGTTTTGTGTAAATGTTGTTTATTAAAAGAACTGCTTTGTACTGTATATTGTATACAGTGTCATTAACATTTAATTGTCTGTAGTAGTCGTCACTGCAGTGTGTTTGTGTGTAGTAAATGAGCACTCATTGCTAGATAATGCATATTTAGAGAGGCAAACAGCTGTGGGTTATTTATATTACGAGCTCAGAGGATGGTTAACCCAAGCTTGCATTCATTCTAGTTCTTTTTGTTACTGCCTTTATAGGCCATATTGCATTTTATTGGAAATTGTAACCAGGTCTTTCTTTTATGGCTGTCACGCAATAATATATTCTTCTTTTTATGTGGTAGAAAATAAAGAAGAGTTATAGAAGAGTGTTGTCTAGAGGCGAGTCGTGAACTGACACGGTGGTCAGATGCTTGGGGTTCATGGCAGGACAACAAATGAAATGTATTACAGTGAGTCCCGCCTCTCAGTCATTGTCCTGTCAACGAGTACAAACATGACCCACTCCTCCCTAACTATGGAAAACTACTACACATGATATAATTAAGAGAAAACATACTGTGCGTTCCTGTTATTCCCAGTCCAAACATGTACAAATCCATACATTTTAATTTGCCATGCTCGGATTATGTAACAGCACTGTTACATTTTGGTTGTTATTTCATCATTTCTCCTTGTTTGTTTTTCTGTAATCATGCTCATTCTTACGCGGAGACGGTCATTCCAACCTGATCCCCCTTATATTTTTCAAGGATTCCTATCGGCTTGGTCACAATCTAACCAATCAAATGAGAATGGCGCAGAGGCTTTCTTGACAATAGCGCATGAGTCTATGTTGTGATAATCCAATGCCCTGATATAATAATGCATCAAACAATAAAGCTGGTGGAATCCGGCTGCTCAGCAGTCTTTTGCAGGCTTGGTGGGACTAGCATACCTTCCCCATGTGTTCAGGGTCCAGTGGAATTTTTGTGCCGCATTCCTCTTGCTAAAACTGGCCAGACTTGAAACATAAACCAAAGGTTGAGAAGCCGAAGGCTGAATTTCAATGGGGCTGTTGTTGCAAGTTCAACAGTGTTGCATTCGAATTTGAGTCCTTAAGGTACATTCCAAGCGGGTCTTTTAAGATGACCTAAATAACTTTTACACAGGTCTCAACAAGTCGGTACCTGTAAAAATGTGAAGACAAGTCTTTCAGAGAAATTAACAGCATGACACGAATACAGGCTTGTAATAGACTCATCTAAATAGAGCTGATCAATAGTTCACGTGTTATGAGTCGATGAGCTAAATAAAGATGTTACTCTGACTGATAGCCACCAGCTGCAGGCCTGATAGTTTTAATAGAACACCTGCGCTTTTATTGTCTGTTATTTTAAGCATAAGCAGACAGCTTTTTACTTAATTTAGAACATTATTACTAGAACTGTCAGCCAGATAAACAAAGATTAGCGCGTCCATCACTGATCTTTCTGGAGTTTCACTGAGAAGACGCTTCTAGGTATTTACTTTCATCATGATCTAGGAAGAGGCTGTGAGTGTGCTACATCTCTTAATCACAGTTAGGCCGCTTAGCTACACCAAACAAGTAAACACATTGTGCCTCACAACACAGTGTTTAATTAGGGGTTTCAGGGGGAAAGTGTGAGAAAAGCTTGTTTTCATGTTGGGCTTTACCATTATACATATGCATTCTAATGTTAATAAGGGCAATCAAAGAATTAGTGTCTGTGAAAGTGTGAGTTTCTGTGATTGCTGGAACACAATCCACAATAGGATATAGGTGTGTGTTATTCTGTGGGGAAAACATTGTCTATATATATATATATATATATATATATATATATATATATATATAAAAAAAGTCAAAGCATTTCAAATAGAAGCCCAATGAAATGCTAGTATTTACCTTTGTCATCTAGTTCTTATTGTATTGTGAAACATAATACAAATTATGACCATAAATAATTCATTATTTTTCTTTTATTATTCATACACATTGTGTTTAGAACAAACTGAGTTATTATTCTGGCAACGTCACAGAACTAAAATACCCGGTTTTTTCCATACGGCCGCTGTAATGTGACACCGTGTCCACTGTCACCCCTCGGCTTTGACTCATAGTAGGAGGTCCTTAGAACTGGCTTGCAAATGATTGGACAAATCCTGAGCGCATGCCCCGCCTCCTACTTTAAAGCAGAAAGGAATTTTCCATTCAAACATTCATTCAAAGTTCCTCGTCGTGGAAGGTTCTAGAACACGGAATCTCGTTAAAATTTTTGAACAATATTTGCTCATTTTCTGAGGTAAGTGAAAAAAACAACAACCGTAAAGCAGATTTATTTTCTAGTACTAATATAGAAGTCAAATAGCAGAAATATAGCAGGAATGGAATTGTCGTGCAGCAAGCTCTTCGCCGCCTAAGCATTTAAGACTACCGGTAACTTAATATACTAAAAGAAATAATATATATTCGGGCTTCGAGGTAACGTAATGTGCTTTTGAATGGTTGCATTTTTAAACCTGTTTTAGTTTACCGTGTAACTGACCTGCAGTTTATACCGTTAAGTGAAAGCGGGTAATTCATTTCCGCTTTTCTAGAAATGCTGACTGAATTTCCGTAATCTCATTCAAAGGGTTTCTTTAGAGGTTAGTTTTATGTATTTTCATTGCATTATAAATTCTCATTAGTACTGTATTACCAGTATGTTTGTGTTTGATGCAACCGCCACACAATGTTGTAAATTAGGAACTGTGTTTTTGAAAACGGTTATAAAATTGTCGAAAAAATATTATGCAGAGACTAAAGACCGTTCGCAAGCCATGACTAATGGGCGTGTGTAAGAGGAATGTCACTGAAACATGTCAAGTCTCGAGTTATCTTGTTAAATTCCAATTCGCGAATGAATCATTCTTTTGAGTCGACTCTTTAAGCACGCCGAGCTGCTTCACAGATCCAGTTAGAAAGATTTGTTCAAGAATTCACTTAATTTTAACACAATTACCGACTGGACAACTAACACCCTTATTAATAAATTGCGTAATGTGCATATTTACCGAAACGTTTTAAAATGTTTAATCCACAGGATGCCGGGGGGCACGTGATTGCGTAGTTACGTCATGACGTAAAAGAATTGCCCGCTCATTGAAACAAACTGTTCGAAAGAGCCGATTCGCGGAAATGAGTCGGACTTCCCATACCGTAATCTCTACTCTGTAGACCAGACAGAGATCCTATTACACGCCACAAAGCCAAACCCTCTAAACACATGCGTACAGGCGCAGTCTCAGCCGGAAGTGAGTCAGTCTCATTTGACCTTATGGCTGAGTGTTTTGACCGATGGATTAAAACGTCACGCGATGAGTAGGAAGAGCTTAATTACAGTGAGGTGTTAGATATTTATTCTGGTTGTAGAGTACGTGTAGACAGGCTTATATCAGTCGGTTAACACTGATCATTGTGTCTTTACTCCAGGTCTCTGCGCTCGAGGTCTGAAAGAAGCTCTCATAGAACTCTTGTTTTCATCTCATTCCTGATTTTCCTCACTTCACAATGTCTCAGCAAATCAGGTACAGGGGATTATAAATCTTGAATATTGATCATAATGTGCATTTTTAATTTGTTGAATTTCCTTGTAAATGATTTTTGTAAATGGGTAAGTTTTATAAAAAACATGTTCTCTCTGTACTCACACACTTTAAGTTCCTTTTTGACATTGCTGTGTATATAGGTGTGTGACAATAAGTTTTAAAGTGTTAAATTTGATTCATTTGCTTTTCCCCATCACTTCTAGCCTCCCTGCTAAACTGATTAATGGTGGCGTTGCTGGCATCGTCGGGGTCACTTGCGTGTTTCCCATCGATTTGGCCAAGACCAGGCTCCAGAACCAGAGGCAAGGCCAGCAAGTCTACAAGAGCATGTAAGAGCTATAGAAATTGCTTCATTTAACACTTACATTCTGCTTCAATTCACACACTATTATTAGATACTCCTGCTTGTTTCATGGCTGTGTAATTCCTCACTTTGATTTGATTAGCCATGCATTGGTAGTTAATCCTAGTGGAATGTGTGATGCATGGTCGGGCAATAGTTTCCACCTGACGGTTCGGCCGTTATGTTCATTGCAAAGCTTGATGTAAACACATACTGAACATACCACACATCTCTTTGTTGCTGATCCAGGCTAATTTGTTTTGGCACAAGGCAGCTGACCCATGTTAACACAATTCTGTTTGTCCTTTAGGATGGACTGCCTCATCAAAACAGTACGATCTGAGGGATACTTTGGCATGTATAGAGGTAAGATTCACTCTTTTATTTATTCATAACTGCCTGAATGTATAGTTATACTCATTTAGATTAGTATAGCCACTCGTAGGGCATGATGGGTACCCCTGAATAGACTTGAGGAGTCCAGTCAATGACTTTGGAGAATGAACTAGAATAGCTTGGCTGGTGGTAGTTAAGTTCAGACTCCTTTTATTTGCTATTTGTAGCACTGAAATAGCAATATTTAAGCAGTTTCCCAACATATAAAGAATCAGAGTACACTTAGGTTGGTAGATGGCCACAATGAAAGCCTAGAGTAGTACGTAACCCTTTATTTTTAACCCTCTGATGCATGGTGTGCACTTATAGTGGCTTTATGTCCAAACCACCTAGGGGTGACTTATTTGACCCTTAGCCATAATTCTACATCTATGATTATTCTAAAAAGTGGGTCTTGCAAAAAGTAGCTGTAATATTTACCATTAGCTTATAAGGTTAATGGATCAATCTCTAAATGCTTTTCATTTTAAATTTAAGAAAAGAACATACTCTAAAACCCACATCAAACCCATTTCCTACTTAAAGTATGAAGAAACATTACTCTTTGGGGTTTAATAATTAATGCATCAGAAGGTTAATTTTCAATGAAACACATCATATGTTGTAATTATTACATTTGGTAGATTGGTTGTTTGGCTTCAGTTATTCAGTAGACCAATTTAAGTTTCCTTTTAAAGAGTGTTATCTGTAGTTTGGAGGAGGTTGGAGTCGGTGTTTTGTGCCGGGTCTCCATTTCTGTGAGGAATGCTTTTGTTTGCATCTGTGTTTTTCATGTTACAGACATGGGTCCCCGCTGGGATAGTGAAGGCTAGCCGATAAGGCGCAGCCACGCTGGAGGCAAATCATTTATCATGGTTCTTACTCACTCTGCTCTATTACAATTAGGCACCAATTTTTGTTTTATTTATACATAATTGTTGAATTTTGATCTTTTCGTTTTTGCTTCTTGTTTCTTTTGTAGTTTCTTTTATTTTTTTTCTTCTTCCTCCTCCTCCACTTTCTTCACTGTCTTTGCTCTCGTCTCATTCAGTACTAACCCATGTTGCCTTGTTCTGTTAACAGCTAGAAAGTTTTGTTGGATATTCATCACTTACACTCATTATCTGCTTAGTCTTTTTTTTTTTTTTTTTTTAAAGGTTTTTAAAGGCTTTTTATTTCATTGATTCATGTTGAAAAACTGCTGTGCTTTGTCTTTTAAAGACAAAGAAATAAATTAGGGCTGAGCAGTATGAACACATTCTATACATTTTTTTTTTTCAACCCAAAATATCTTTCATAATTGATTTTTAAAAGATTCGTTGTTAAAGAAACTATAAAAAAAATTAAAGTTACTTAGTCTTCTTTTTTAATTTTTTGTTTATAGATTTTCTTAGCATGTGAACTTGAATGCATGTCAAATTCTGTAAAGTGGATTTAATCACTACATTTAAAACCTAGACTCAATACAGTACATCATGAATAAAATAGAAATTAAATTAAAATAATTACAGACCTCACAAAGTGCTTTTCAATGTAATGTTTTTGGCATTTTGGAGAATAGGCTGTATTTCTTATTTACAAATTAAACGCAGCAAAATCTACCTGCTGACATGTTTATTTTCTATTATTTCCCATTATGCTGCACAGCCCTAAAGTCGATCTCTTTCTGGAATGTGCCTGCATTCATTTTTGTTCCACTACATTTATCTGTATATTCTATCCATATTTTTTCTGTCCACTCTGTTTAAATACTAGTTAATTTTTATTTTTTGGTTTTGTTCATGTTATGTAAAATCCCCCTCCATCATCAGCTCAAAGTTCTCTCATAAGCTTATATTCTTACAGTCTAAGTAGCTTTTTCATCTGTTTGAATGGTATTTGATAAGGTCATGTTGTAGATGTATCTCTGGTTTGATGGTGGTGGGGAATGTGTTTGCTGATCCGTGGTCAGTTGTGGTTTTCTTTAACCCTCTGTTTGTTTGTCTTTTAGGTGCTGCAGTTAATCTTACACTGGTCACTCCTGAGAAGGCCATCAAACTGGCTGCCAATGACTTCTTCCGCTGCCGCCTCTCCAAAGATGGGTAGGTTTACAAGTCCTGCCCTTATTAGAGCTTGCTCAAATGCAGTTCTTTTTAAAATATACATCTATACAATTATTGCCTTGTTTGTTACAGAAGGGGGCTGACTGTATTTAGAGAGATGTTGGCTGGATGTGCTGCAGGCATGTGTCAGGTTATCATCACTACTCCAATGGAGATGCTGAAAATTCAACTACAGGATGCTGGAAGACTAGGTAGGTTTCTTTTTTTGATTTAATGAAGCAATGAAATCTAGCCTATTGAGTATTCACAATTCTGTTGGTCAGTTTTGTCATTAAGCGTCAGTGCTTGTTGAGGTTATGAGTGTAATTGTATTACTCACTTAGTCATTTAGCTGGCTTTCCAATTATCTTCACAGCCGCTCAGCAGAGAAAACCAGGCATCATTCCTCCTAACAGACTGGTGACCACAAACGCAGTGTTGAGTCGTTCCTACAACGTGCTGCCCAACACCTCAGCCAGGGCTGTATCTGCCACCCAGATTGCAAGAGAGCTACTGCACAATCAAGGCATTCAGGGGCTCTACAAAGGCCTTGGTGCGACTCTGTTGAGGTAATGCGTTGTAAAACCTTCACCAGAACAACACCTAAATGTAAAGTTTAATGGTAATTAGACCAGAAATGACCTTTTGTTTTCTCCTTTTCTCTTATTTAGAGATGTACCCTTCTCGATCATCTACTTCCCTCTCTTTGCAAATCTGAACAAGCTGGGTAAGCCCTCTCCTGATGAAGCTGCACCATTTTATTGGTCGTTCATCTCTGGATGTGTCGCAGGCTCCACAGCTGCTGTTGCTGTTAACCCGTGTGATGGTACGTTGTTTTTGGTCGTCTTTATCACTTTTTCATTGGTGCACCTTTTTATTTATTTTTTTAAATGCTTACCATTTTTCTTATTTGTTAGTGATTAAGACGAGGCTGCAGTCTCTGACCAAAGGAGCCAACGAAGAAACCTACAGTGGCATAATTGACTGTTTCAGGTAATGAATCAGTCCTTTTTTGATGTTTAAGTGTTAAGATTTTAACTGAGTATATCATCTGGTGTGTGACCCTTTTTGCTTGTTTTTTTCATTCTTGCAGTAAGATCATGAAGCGAGAAGGTCCGTCCGCTTTCCTGAAGGGAGCGGGCTGCAGGGCTCTAGTCATCGCGCCACTGTTCGGTATCGTACAGGTCATGTACTTTATCGGCGTGGGAGAGTTTATCATGAGCCAGTCCTCCCTAAAGCTAATCTCTGACTGAACAGACCCCAGTACCTCTCAGACTGTGGCAGCTACACAACCAACTGTACATTTTACAAGAGAAGATAAACATTAATCAAGATGGTAGAGTTGTCGAGAGAGCGGCAACTTCTGCTCTGGTTCCTGTGAGTTTTTTCCAGCCTTACCGCACTTCCTCTATGGTTTACAGGCTTATTTGATGGGCTGTGGCCAGTGTTTTGCACTTGTTGGTAAGGATACATCTGGAGGAGAGCGCTTAAAACGTGCTTACGTTTTTTTGAAACATATGTGAAGGGTTCCCCTCAATGAGGGAGACTTGTGTCATTGTAATGACACTTAATGTTTTACTTTTCATCTATCTACAATTCTTTTTTTTTCAGTCACTTTCTGTTCCTGTCACTGTTTTCAGTGTCTAAATAATTGGGTTACCTAATGCTTTTGAAGCTGCAAGACTTTAACTCTAATTTGTTCAGTTTTAGGGAATGTCTTTTGTCTTTAATTCCATTTCGTTCCATCAGCTGCGCATCTTGCTCATTTCAGTTTTTGAGCTGATTTTGGTAAAGGTGCGCTCTAAACTTCAGTATGCGATGACTTCCTAAAACGACATTTGCTGCATATCGTATTTATGCAAAAAAAAAAAAAATTGTCACTTTGAAGACGTGCGTTTATTTTTCTTCTGTTACATGGACCAGCATGTGTTACAACTGTAGCTTCCAGGGATTTCTGATCCCATAGTCTAGGTCATTTTCACGTCATGTTTGCCTTAAATTTTAATATGCAAGACAAACTCTGCACAAAGTTTGAGGGACCTGGCCTTGAGCAAAAGGCTGTAAGTGCTGTGATGTTTGACAGTATTAACATCTTCCTACAATGACACCTCAATGCAAAATGTATTAATTTCTGTTTAATGCAATGGTCTAATTCAATATTACAAAACCTGAATAAAAAATAAATCAAATATTTGTAAGCTCTGTTTTAATGTTGCTCAGGCTTCCATGCCCTTCCATGCGTTTTTTTCTTTTTCTCTCTTTTCAAAGCTATTTGCATGCAACACAATGCTATGAAACGGTAAAAAAAAAAATTATTAAGAGTAACTACACGCATGCATATTGTAATTGCAAACATATTGGTAATGCAGCTTTGTCTGTTGTAAAGGCACATGGAACAATAAAAACTAGTGGGTCACGTGCCTCAACAGACCTACTGAAGCAAAAGTTAGGAGAAAAAAAAGAGGGGAAATGGTTAAGAAGATTTACTTCAGAAATGTTTTTTCAATTTTACAGTGGTATTGCAAATTACATTTTGATCTCTAAAAACGGGTTTAAACTTTACAGATTCAAAATCAGCCAAGTAAAGAAGGTAATATGCATCACCAAAAAATTAAAAAAAATTAACCAGTGATATTTTAAAGTCAACATGAATCAAACAATTTTAAGGTTTTAATTGCCTGGAACATTGACTTCCTCTCAACTCTTGCTAATATTTTACTATTAATCAACATTATATTACTACTGGCATTGTTTTAAAAAATGGCCTATGATAGTAGCCTAAACAGTGATGTTTTTGGTTAGCCAATAGCACATACTGTAGGTACAAGGTCAAAGAGTCGTTTCAGAGAAAGAGCAAGTTAAGCTTTGATAAAAAAATTATGAAGCTCATTGTTTAATTTTTTAAAACCACGCACTGATGAGCCTTTCACAATAAAACTTGAAATGTTATAAAAATTAAATTGACTTGAGTTCATGTTGACTTTGTTGATTCAATCCACCGCTCAGCTTCATTCTGTATCTTTACGATGTGGCAAAATTACAATAACCAAATATTATTAACCAGCAAAACACAAACACGACCCATTATCTATTAGCATAAAAACCTGGTCTAGTTCACACAATAAATAACATAAAAAAAGTAGTTGATCAGTGAGGCAGCAGAGGAGCTTATTTACAAAAGCAAGTGAATGTCCAGTTCACTGTGAAAGTATGAACTGAAGACAAAAAAAGATGTACACTGTGAAGTTTCCCCTCATGATGATTCAGTAATAAAGACAAAATAAACGTAAAGGTTAATGTGGTTACAGTAGCGGTCCATGCAGTGGAGGTCATCATCAAACAATGCAAGTAACATAAGACAGAAACAATCAGAGATAGAACGTCGTTCACAAGACCCACACTGCCTCATGGGAGCTCCTCCACCCGTCTCCCCGAGCCTGAATGTGATGGTCTGATGAGGTCAAAGACGGCGGGCTTTGAAACAGTCCAACTGGGTGAGAGGGGAACCGCCAGGAACCTAAATAACTTCTCTGCTGTTCCGAATGGCACAGCATAGAACCATGCTGAAGATCATACCAATTATCTGTCAAAACGGAGAGGGAACGTTCAAACAAACATCACAAATACAGGATACGGTGTTCCCAAAAAGCATTCGAAACACTTAAGCCACACGTGGAAATGAAGGTCACAGAAATATCAAAGCAAGTCTCATTAATATCACAGATCACACATGCACATTGTAAAGCAAATCTCAGCTGCCTCTTTTTTTTTAAGTCATTGCAAAATGTAACTATATTACCACCTAGCTCTTACTATTACATTTTTGAAAATACATAAAGGTGTAATATTTAAGTCTTCTCATATATGGACATATTTAATCTTTACATGTATAAAGATTTTTGAAGCATATTTCATAAAAAGAAGTTTACCATAATTCCAGCAATGCCGACGCCAACATATCCGATTATGAAGAGTTTTTCATTAAAGAATTCTTCTATAGCTTCTTTACAATCCTTGAAAATAGTTCAAAAAGAACGTGAATGTGGCAAAGTGATGATGAAGTTAAAACAGCAGCACACATACACAACATCTGTTCAGTTCTACTGATTATAACACAAGATCTGCCTCTGGAATCTGATTGGATGAAATTTATAATATAGATATGCATTGTGCTTCCTAAGGAATTATGCGGATATGAGCGCTGTCTATTTATTTACGATTATTTAATTTTAAATAAAAAAAGATTATAATGAACGATTTGACTGCAAAGCAAATAACCTTGTTTGTAAGTTCATTTTTGTAATCAGTCAGTGTGACCTCTGTTTCAAATACACGCTGTTCTTTTAAACTTTCCACTCATCATCAAAAAAATGTATTACGTTTTCCACCAAAAAAATGAAGCCTAAAATATTTTCAACATTTCTGCAGCAAATCAGCATATTAGAATGATTTCTGAAAGCTCAAGTGACACTAAAGACTAGAGTAAAGATGCTAAAAATTCAGTTTTGCATCTTTAAAATAAATGCCATTTTAAAATACTATTAAAAAGAAAGCGTGCATTTTAAACAGTAAAAATTTTATTTTATACCACACGCACACAAGGCTGTAGCTAATAGTTGTGGTGCACAAAATCTATTTTAATAGTTAATTTCTATTATGTAAACATGCTGTTGCGGTTAGTTTTTCTCTAATGTTCTTTGCTGATTGGGATCGACTGACAGTATGAACTTGACAACTGAAGCACAATGTGACATCATGTTTCTCAGCCGATCAATGTGTCTTCCCGCCTGCTATAAATAAAAAAAAAAACCTGGCGCCATTGTGCCCCTGTGGGCTTATCGGATCAAGTGACTCATGGGACATCTTGCCACTGTCTGCTTCATTTCTCTCTCTAAGCCCCCCCTCACCTCCTCACTCCACTGGTCTGTGTCTCCCTCCCTCCCTCCGTTATACGCTGTACAGAACAACATGGCTGCCATCTAAGGGTCTGTGTGAGAACTACTCATCGCTTGAGTCTGAAACATGCCCTGCTGGTGAGTCAAAAGAGTACTAACAAGATCTCAAGTTTAAGGGACACATAATAAAGCTAGAAACGTGATCGACAAAATGGCCAATCGCTGCTGCTGTTTAAAAGAGTCTTTTTTTTTTTGAATGGCTTCGTGGCTGGTTGACACACAACAGCTTGTGCCGCAAATATACGTGGGTTGAAACGGCGAAAACCTTCAGAAAAATTACATCGATATTTTTTAAATAGAAAAGTAAAGCCTATAAAGGCATAATGACTTAAAATACATATATAGTAATGAGTCAGTGATAATTGGTCCAAATAGGATATCAACATATAAGGCGTAAGCATATCAAAAGCAAGCAATCATGTGGGTTTTATTGAACAAAACCATTAAATATAAATATATATAAATAATATTTTATATAATATTTTATGTGTAAATATTTAAAAAATTATATACTGTATGTGTGTGTATTTATAAATGGACATAATAAATTTACTCAGTATACACACATATATTATGTAAAAATTTTTTATTTTGGACGCGATTAATTGTTTGACAGCACTAAATAAAAATCATAATCATAACTTATGTAATTTATGTATTATATGTAGAGCTGTCAATCGAATAAAAAAAAACTAATTGCATATTTTTCTGAAACTAATCACGATTAATTTCAATTAACAATAAAGTTTTAAAATATACTTTTATTTTGCAGTCTTTAAACTAACGTACAAGATACAGTAATTTTTTTGATATTTGTATAATTGCATCTTTTTCGTGACATCACTCTAATCATTGATCTTCACATAAAACCATTATAATACCAACACTAGACCCGCCTCTGCGTTAATTTTGTAAAATATTTTTAATGTGTTAATATGAAAAAAAATGAATTTCATGCTTTAACATGCTAATTTTAACACCACTAATTATATCAAACGCTTGCAGCCTCACAGTTGTTTTTAAATTTTACAGCATGATCTAATACTTGTTTGATTTTGACCAAAAAAATCAAAAAATTAAATAATTAATCTTTAGTATTTGGCCACTTCTCTATTATAGAAATGCTACACTGACACTGTCCTTTCTCAAACAAGAACGTGGCCATCAAAACATGTAAACTCAGAGCGAGGGTTTAAACAGTTAACATATTAAGAAAGATGTAGCATAGGTTTATAAATGATCTTCCTTATAAATCTGATCCGACGCTGCATATTGCTCCCAGGCGAACATTTCAGGCAATTCAAGTAAATAATATCTGTTTGTGTGGAGCGGCATTTACCGTGAGCACATATTTAAACCAGCAGCCACGTATTTAACTTAATCGCAGCTTTTGTGAATTCACAATATGCTTTTTTATGATTTTTAGTATTTTGTGCAGCCTTAGAAAACGGTCTAATGGTGCTTTTTCGTGGTTTCTTGTGCATGAAATATGCCGCTTCCAGTATTTTGCTGGTTAATCGACACAAACAAAATGCAATCTGTGATTTACTGTAATCAAGTAAATGAATTTAACTGAAGAATTGTGACAACCCTAAACATACTTATGCATGAAAATTCATCTCAGCTGACCTGCCTTTGGATCGTGTTTCATAAAGTTCATTTAAGGCTCTGTATTATTGAACTAACTCAAGAAATTCCTTCAGATCTGTGTTCGAATACATGTTTGAAAAGCGGATTTAAAAATACCTTGACAGAACTGTCACCAGTGCACGGGCGAGAAGAGGACTCAGACCCGCAGCAGTCAAGCTGTGAAAGATGAACGGAAATATCAGAAGATGATATAACCACAGATCATTTACTCTCCGTAAAACTAAAGCTCGACTTACCACGCTGTGATAAATGGATCCCACGGTCGTATTGCTGCTTTCAAAAGAAGACTGGTAATAGTTTTGGACATCTTGAACGATCTAGAAACACATGTGAGAGTGTCTGATCGTATCACGTCATCGGATGACACGTTCATATTTACTTCCCAAATATCCGTCGGATACAGTACCTTATCCTTATGCAGGAAGCCAAAGACTCCAGCAGCGACCTCTGCGCCAAAAATGACAAGAAGGCAAGCGAAGAACTAGACAACAAAGAGACCTCGCTTTAGTTTGTCATCAACAGTATCATATCACAAGATATCAAGAGGGTTATTATTTCTTTTATTTTTAAAATATAATTCAGATTTTAGCGCAATTACAAACGAAAAGGCTTCAAATAACTACATTTTCCTAATCATATATATATATATATATATATATATATATATATATATATATATATATATATATATACAGATAAAATATATCTCTCGTATAAACAATCTAAGGCTTGGCCTGTGATCTTTCCCGTAACATCTAGAAGATCTTAAGGACAGTTTTATTCTTGAATGCAGCACAAAAGTGCTGTTTTAAAGGCTGTAGAGGGGGACGGTGGATCAGTGTTTTGTTCATTTACTGTTGCGTAGTTCTTACCCACCGATCCCAGAAGACACTGCGACTCCCTCACGGCCCCGAAGCAGCCGAAGAACCCCACTAACATCATGACGCCTCCAGCTCCGATCAGGATGTACACCGCTGAGGGGAAGCCAGGAGCACAGTGTAATGTTAAGAGCTCGTCTACTGAATGTTGAACTTCACAGCCGCAAACATCCCAGCATGCAGTTCACTGCATGGCCAGATGATGGCAGAACGTGAATAGACCTGGTTAATGAAATCGTGTGTTCATTTTCGACCGTAAAATGTGAATATGTAGATGTAGTGGTTGTAATTCAAAGGGCTGATAAATTAAAATAATATTTAATATTTATCAAATAATATTATAATAATATTTCTAGCTATGTTCAGCTGTAAGCGGTGAGATGAAAATTAGCATGTGCTATATTCTCAATGTACAATGGATCAATCTATGTATCTATCTATAATCTAAATAAATAAGCATGTTATTTATAAGTTTATATGTGTAAAAACTGCTGGGAAAATTATATTTTTGAATAAAAATAATTAGCGGTATTTCTATAGTTTTCTATTAATACCGAATATTTATTTTTATAATTATTTTCTGGGTTTTTAAATATTACTATTAAAAGTTTAATGAATATTTTATTTCAGTTTAATTTTTATATAGTTTTTTTTACTTATTTCCAGTTGGTGCTTCATCACCCAGGCTACTTTTTAAAGTTTTTCATAATCATTTTATTTTTAGTTAGCACTAACAAACCTACATTCATTGATCATAAAGAGTGCTTTTTACGGTTTATGAACGTGGACCCAGGTGTACTTGCAGATGATTGAGAATGAAAGCAGTTGATTCTAATATTATAAAAGATCTGAGGGCATTTCCTAACAGATGGTCAAAATCAAAATTACCCTTACATGTGTTACGGTACTTTCCCACGAAATGCAAACTACAATCCCACACAAAAGCACAAGGCATAAAAGCGCACTGCAGCTCTTGTGCTTTGCATGGTATATGCAAGAAGTTAGAGACTGTGTGAAATGTGTCTCCTCACGTATCTCCAACAAGCTGAGTGTCAGAGGCCTCGGCTCAACAGAAACAAACAGTCTTTGTGTGCACAACACACACAGACACCACAAGCTCAACCAGTGCCCTGAGCGACATTTCCCCCCTTAACAAACCAGTTAAGCACAAACTTCACTGGTCATCTCGATTTTATGTATTCACTTCAGATCCAAACAGGCCACTTTGTAACTGGTTTATGTAAAAAAAAAAAAAAAGAAAGAAATATTAAAAATAACAATAATAATACTAATAATAATTTCTTGATTTACTGTTAACATTTACTTATTATATATATCTGAATTATGCACCTATTAAAAATCCCAGGAACAAAAGAACTGTTTATTAAAAAACAACAACAACAACATTTTTGTTATTTTGTTTTGTTGTTAATTTATATAATTAATGCAAAATTCATGCAAAGATTTTTTTGGTGTTGTTATTATTTTCTTGTTATTATTGATAAAATATTAATAATTTATGTTGTTGTATTACACTGCTAATTACACTATTACACTAATCATTATAATCAACAATATTTTTAAGTGCATTTATTCGCATCCAAAATGTTTTTTGTTTACATCATACATGTAATACATGTGTACTGTGTATATTATGTATATATGAATACACACACACACACACACACACATATATATATATATATATATATATATATATATATATATACACATGAATATATTTATATTATTATATTTTATATCAATATTATATAAACACAATTTTTCTTAAATACATACATGCTTGTGTTTGTATTTATATTTAAATAATAAATATATACAGTATACACACATATTATGTAAACAAAAACTTTTGTTTTGAATGCGATTAATCGTACTTGTAAAATATGTTACTGTTACTTATGCAACTATTTTATTTCTATATCTATGCATATGTACATTATTTTTATGACAGATCATTTGGTCAAAAACAAAACAAATAATATTATCTGCTCTAGAACAATTTTCACCATAAAACAACCTTGAATTTAATTATTATATATGTAAGTAAATTTTATTTTTATTATTATTATTATTATTGTTAGGATGCAAAAATGTTTTTGCTTTTTTTAACCTTTTTTTTATATAATACATTATTAATAGTAACGATGTTGATGATGCTGTTGTCATTATCACTTAAATATTCCACTAGATTTATGCAAAGTATATGTTGTATAGGTTAATAGTTTAAAATTTAGATTTATTTTCCGGTGGGCTTAAGTTACACATTATTCCCTTCAAAATGAATGGCTGTTTTAAAAAGTTCATTAACTATACAAAGTAAACATTAGAGAAATCACTTGAGAATATCATTGCTGGGTGCTTTTCTTCAGAGACCCGCCGAACGTATCTGACAAACACCCCCCTACAAACCCTAGCCATGCCCTGAAACGACACCGTGTCGCCGCCACTCGTTTTCTTCAGAAAATGTAAAGCTGCAGTTAAAGACATAACATTTCCGACCTATTCTGGACGTTTATGGTTACGGCATCTTCACGATCTTGTTGTCATTCTCCTCTTCTTGCCAATTAACTCACCATAGCAACAACTCAGTGGCCCCAGACGCAGGGCGCTAACACGTCTGCGGTCCAGTCACTGGAGACACCGTCGCTAGGATGGTGCAATCTCCCTCGCGGGCGGCTGCTTTCCCTCGCCGCCAACTCACAGCCACTTCAGACAAGCTAGGGCCAAACTAATTACTTGAAAACGATAAACTAGAGCAAAATCGGGCCGGGGGGGGGGCTAAATATACCACGATCCCTGTCGTTTAACAGCCAACAGTGTATAGCGTTTCAAACGGGAGGTTTATATTTCACATATGACATTTCCATCCTCCAAGGACTCGAGAAACCTTGCCAAAATGCACAGCGCTGGGGCTCAGCAGAGGTTTTATTAAGGCTCGGGGAAGACAATCGTCACAACACACGATAATTAATCACCGAGGGAGAAAATAATGTTGTTTTGGAGGACAGGACAAAGGAGATTTGACACGAGTCCTCTGTGAGTTCAGCAAGCTAAAAACACCAGGACCTCACTACTCTTTACTCACTACTCCTTAATTGCCAAATGGATGGAAAACACGCTGGCATTTCCTATAAACAGCCCTCCTTTCCATTTTATAAGATAAACACTGAACATCTCTAAATGGGCAGAGAGATCTCTCTTAAACATGCTCTGTTCTGTGGCTTGAGAGCCCGAAAAATGGGCAATTGTTGTTTACCAATGACGGCAGAACAAGAAAAGCAAAAAGATGAGCACATGGAAAGCTTTGACTCATCTGCAGAGATGTTTACTGGAAGATTACAGCTTTCAACTGTTATTGTAAAATTGATGGTTCCAGTCATTGTTGCTAAAATGCACAATATAGCAACAGATACGACGCAATGCTGCTAAATGCCCAAACAACAAAGAGGCAAACCATTAACCTTAGCACTTATTGCTTAATTTTATAACGTCAATTCATTGGTTAAAAAGAACTGGACTGACATTTTCTTGGGTCTGACTTCACTTACATTATTCAAAAGTAATAAAAATAAACTAAAACATTTAATTGCAGACATATGTGCCTATATTGAAATTTAGCGAATCTTCACAAATACAAATTAAACTTTCCAACATTCTAGACTTCGAAAACAGGAAAAAAGTGCTTTAATGTTAGGATTGTGCCTCGCTTAAGCGCAACCATCCATTTACTGAGATATCACACTAAGTTAAGTGTAATTTGTATCTGGTAAATATTGCTTTTTTACACAATACCCTGAAATGTCTTCAGTTAAATAATAAGTTAAGCTGTGTTTAATAATATACGTTACATTTCACATTTTAGTCATTTAGCAGATGCTTTTATCCGAAGCGACTTACAAATGAAGACAACAGAATAACAACATGCAAGAAAGAATAGAAAATATAAAAAGTATTATTTTTTAAAGAAACACTAGCAGTTATACAATAAATATGCAGTTGTCAAAAGTTTGGAGTTTCGTATAAAAGTCAGATAAAATAGTATTAGAATAGATGGTAAGAAGGTCAAATAAAGATGCAAGAGATGGTAATAACGTAAATAACTTCTATAAAATATATTGTCAAAATGAAAATAATACTGTATAGATAATATTTTAACAGTAAAAATATAAAATTCATTAAATAAAATATTTAAAAAGCAGATAAGCACATGTATTATTTTTTTCTTGCTTCCTGTTTTTGTCCCTGCGCATCTGCTCTATCAGCTTCATAGCACAAAGTTGTTTGCCAAGTGATATAGCTTCAGTTTCTGGGTAGAAACTGTTTGTTGAAAGTATAATTACATTGCCAAGAAATGCTTGTTATCTTGCGCATCAGTTACCTTACCTCTTACCTCTCTTTTTTCATATTTGCTCTGTCGCGGAAACATTATTAAAACATTCCTGCTAAAGATTATAACAGCGCTGATTAACCCAGCAGCTCAGTTTCAGGGTATCCGAGCACATGATATCAAGACTTAATGATCCGGTATTGCGATTTGTTTCATAATCGTTGTGGTTAGCGCTTGCAAAGTAGTAGCTTCTCCATCATGAGTGCTTAAACGCAGCTCAGGACCGCAGTCGGGCCAAATACGTCACCTCATTGCTGCCATGAGCAGAAAAAGATATCGGTTTATAAATGAGCAAATAAAGATTCTTAAACACCATTCTAGTGACCCCATAACCTTTTTAAATAAACAAACCGCTGCTTCAGTCCTCTACGAGAGCAATGAGGTGTATGGAGAGACGCGCTTTACAAACCCGAGGTAGCTCTCCAACTGCCCGCTCTGGGGACTAAACCAGAGGGTAAAGGGGAAATAACACTTTTGTAATTCACTGACATCAGTTAAACAGCCTTTCCTGTGAGAAATCAGCTTTAGCCATTAGCAGGAGCTATCAGCGCCCCTGCTCATTCATCACACCTAAAACCAATATCAGATACGCCATTACAGAGGCCATTAGGGCTCCATGACGCAGATGGGAAATTTCTGCCGGAAATTGCCGTTGAAGCGTGTTGGTGCTTGAATCTCAATGTATGGGTATCCCTACGACGGTTTCTGTGCTTCAAGATTGATAATATACATAAAGCAGCATTGTAGAACTAATAAACGACACATAATCATAACAACACATAACCTATTATGTAGCGCATAATGACAAATTTTGCTCGTCCAAGCACAAAAAAAGGGATGTATTTAATGATTATTCAGCATCTATCTGATATAATGCACACACAAAAATCCCAATCTTCCGAGCTCTTGGCTGGGTTTATGTGACATCCAGAAGGCAGGGTACAAAAGTTACGTGCTTACAGAATATTTTGCTTTGGTTTTAGATTGTTATTCTTAAATAAAACAATTTATTACTTTACTTTTGGTATCAGAACATAAAATAAAATAAAATAAAAATGACATGAAATAGTTAAACTTAAAAAACTTGAAAAGTGGGAATTAATATGTTGCTTTATAACTTCTGATTCGAAGTGGGCAAAAATGACTAAAACAGAAACTAACAGAAAAAAACACCTAAAATAAAAAAAAAAAATGGAAAGCGACATTGCTAAAATTGTAAATAGTTTTGGCCAACATGCAATTATTTTTCTTACATGTTTTTTTTTTTTTTTTTCCTCTATCTCGTTCTATTATTGTGGTATAAACTGTTTTAAACCAAAAAAACAAAGGAAACTGTGGTTTTTCATTTTAATGCGTTGGTCACATGGTCCTCTTCTCAGTTTCTCCCATTCATAGCCGTTCACGTGGCACGCTTCCTCTTCTGATAACCCGTGCAAGTCACTATGTTTAAGCTTAGGTTTATGCAGGTATATGAAACTTAAAAAAGCTGTTATGTAAACATTGATGTGGGCTTTAACGTTCTTTTCCAACTCACCAATGAAGAAGTGCTCAGGAGCATCATTCTCGGCTAAGAGCTTGTCCGTGTCTGGGTCAAACCTCAACCATAATCCCACAGCCAACACCAGTGAGCCTGACAGCTGCAAACAAGAGTGAAGCACCACTTCATTAGATCACTGTTAACAAGAGGAAAAAAAAAACTGTTTGTGTGACATTTGCTGGTTTAATCCATGTCGCTGGTTTCACTTTCTCCGAAGGTCTATTTAGATACAAACACACGAATGCTGGGTTTGACTTTGAGAACAGGATACTTTGTATTTTGCCCATCACTGTAACTTGAGGGATAACCTTGACTAAAATAGAGCATTGATTGAAATTCTGTAAGATAAAGCGCTTTATTGTCGTACTGGAAACAATCATTTGTCTGGAAGGACACCGGAAAGTCCTTTTGCCTCATAGTTATAAAATCAAAAGGAAAATATATTAGACATTCACATTTATTTTATTTTTTTTAATATTTGCCCTTTCCAGTAAGACTATGCTATGTTCAATCTGCAATGTTAAAGTTATGAAATAAATTATAATTATGATAAAAAGTTGAAATCATGACAAAAACAGAAAATAATATTCAGAGAAACATTAGAAATTTATAACAGTTGCCTTTATCTCATGATTTTAACTTTTGACATCAAAATTACGAGATCAAAAAATTATGATATTAAAAGTCAAAATCACTTTAATAATCATATTACATCATAAAATGTCTCATAATTTTGTCTTTTAATACTACTTTTATCTCAGAACTTCTTGTCTTGCTGTTTTGTGAAATGTCATTTAATAATATGTATAAATACAAAAAATTACAAAGTTATAATTAGAATAAAAAAGTTAAAATCCTGACAAAAGCTTTTAATTTATGACATAAAAAATATGTTTTTAGACACTGTCATGACCTTTCAAGTTAAAACTTCTGTCCTTCATGTAATAATTTTTACTTTAAATGTCATAACATTTTTAATCGCATTTTAGTGTTCGAATTTGGATTTAGCTTTATCTCATAATTGTGTATTAATATCTCAATTTGGACTTTTATGTTATAATTCCGATTTAACAAAGCATCTTTTTTTTTTTATTTGGTGGAAATGGGATTTCACCGAGCAGGTTATTATTGTGAAGGCAATTCAGAAAGGTTTTTTGGGAAAAGGTCTAGCATCAATCGTGTTGTTTTAGTGTAAGTTTTTAATGCCACTGCAGGTCTACTGTGGTCCCCATCTCTACGATCAACGGGCAGGCTGTGCCAGTCTGACAGGCTTGCCCTGCTGGCATCCACGTCCCCTGGTGCCATCCCCTGCCCCCTCAGGCCCACCCAACGCAACACCAGGACATAAAACCGCACAGGACAACGACCCACTTCTTTTTTTGCCTGCCCTCGCAAAGACAAAGGCCCCGCTGTCCAGCGCAGTGAGACCACTCTACTGATAACCAATGACTGACGCCACTGTCCTACATTACATCTTACACTAACAGTTTAAGCCAATCTAATGTGACCATTAGCGCAGTAACAAAATCACAGTGTGATGAGGAGTAGGAGGAGTTACATGCGCTCTTTGAACGGTTCCTATGACTTTTGTGTGGATTCAAACAACCGAGACTGAAGAGAGATAATAAAATAACTTCTTTCACATCGGCTTCAAATGGACAAGAAGAAAACAGGAAATTAGGTTTTATCGGCTGCAGTGTTGTTATAAACTAAAACAGAAACGAAGCTATGACAAAAACTTGAAAAAAATGAAGTAGAAACTCAAATCAAATCAAATTAAAAACCAAATGAAAGAAATGCAGCCTGGGTGGCTAACTGAAACAACATTTTAAGATTAAGCTGAAATATTAAAATTACAGAAATGAAAAATGACACAAATGTATAATGTAAATATAAATAAATAAATAAAATCATATATATATATATATATATATATATATATATATATATATATATATATATATATATATATATATATATATATATATATATATATATATATATATATATATATATATATATATATATATATATATACATACACACACACACACACTATAATATATATATTATAAATATATTATTGAAATATAAATAAATAAATCTCATCTATATATATATATACATATATATATATATATATATATATATATATATATATATATATATATATATATATATATATAAATATATATATATATATATATATATATATATATATTTATTTAAAACTAATCCAGTAAAAATTACATTTATCCAATATAAATGAAAGATCTGCTGCTTAAGCATTGCATTAAGACATTATAATAATTTGTAATAAAATTATCATTATTTACATGACATTTTTGTCCAACAATAATAATGCATATGTATACAAACAATGCATTCCTGTAGCTCAAAGAGCAACATCAAAGTCATGAGTTTTATTTTCAGGGAATGCATGAAATGATCAAATATAAACCTTCAATGCAATGTAAAAATGGACTATTTCTTTACCATAAAACACAAAGGCACAGTGTGTCTATGCTCCATTTATTTCATATAACAAAACAGAGTGGTGATCCATACTGACAAGCTACAAAAAGAATAAAAAGCATGAATAAAGCAAAACAACTTCATTTTAAGTACTGTTCACTCATGGGCTTCAAGTGTACATTAGACATGTGCCAGTAT